>NC_056734.1:747699948-747787448 GCF_019279795.1 Protopterus annectens | reverse complement strand
TATCAGCCCATAGAAAATTCATCACCACAGTTAGAATGTCAGACTCTCTCAAGGACCATCACCAGGTCAATACAATCAGACATCTCACACATTCATTTAAACAGCATAAAACAACATGCAACCTGACAAAATTGAACCCAGAAATATTCATTACTACCCTATCATCTATTAACTGGAACATCCTAAAAGTTCTCCCCTTAGATGATGTTGTAAATGATTTCAATGCAACCTTTCTAAATATTGTAAATAGTATTGCATCCCCTCAAAGGAAGAGACTTAAAACCATTAATGTAATTTGTCTATCCAAAAAGAATGGAATGCTAATGCAGGATACAGAAAAAGTGTGGAAAGAATGTCAAAAATCTAAAACACCACAGTATCTCATACTTTCAGAATGCTCTGCAACCATATTAAAAAAGCAATAAAATCAACAAAAAAGGCTATATTATTCAAAACAATAGTAAACACAACTCTAAAAAATATATGGTCATTTATTAAAGAAATGTTATATTGCTGTCAAAAATTCAAACCCAACCCATCTGCCAATAACTGACCACTCAAACCGCAATAAAATTTAACTCTTATTTCATAGATAGTACAGTGTGTGCCCATTGTCTATTCTGTCTCAATTCTTATAAATAAGTCAATCCAGGAATCCTATATTCCCTCTTGTTGGGGAAAAAGTCACACATTATCTCTTTTTACACAAAGAAGAAGAGTTAACAGACATCACTAACTTTAGATCTATAGCAATCATATCCTGCTCCATCCAAAAATACTTGAAAATGTATTCAGAATCAATTGCTAAACTATCTCCTGCAGAAAGAACCCCTATTCGCCATGCAGAACATGGCTTCCATACTGCAAATTGTACTAACACTACATTTCTAACCCTTATAGATACTGTCAATAAAGCTAGGGATAATGGCAAACTAGTCTTATCCTTATTTCTAGCCTGTCCAAAGACTTAAACACAGCTTGCTACAGCAATCTTTTACTTCAAATGTCCTCACTAGGTCTATCTCAGCCCATCTTCTATGGCTCAAAATTACTTCTAATAGCATCAGCCAGTAAAATGGCACTCCACCCTTTTTCCATACTTCCCAGTTACCACGGGTCTACCACAAGGTTCTGTCCTTGGTCCCCTTCTCGTTAATATTCTTACTAACATCCTTCACACATCCACTCAACAGGCCTTCCTATACAATACAATACACAGATGACTCCACACTCATATGTACATCAGACAACCTGGCACATCTCCAGAAAACTTATTCAGGAAGCTTTATCAACTACTGAAGCATGGCTTTGTAACTCACAAACCCCCCAAAAAAACTAAACTGCCTCTTTTTCCCCAGATCCCTATCTTACAAAAAAAAAATGAATAAATAAAATCCTCTCTCTCTTAATAATACAACCACTGAAGTTACTTCTCACAGCAATTTAGGGATGATAATGAATGAGAGTTTTAAATTTGTCCTGCATACACACAATTGCATAAAAACTCACCAAAAAATTAGAGATGCTTTACAGATCCAAAAGCTTTCTCCCCAACAAAATGAAAACTCCACTTGCCACTACTTACTTTCTGCACTCACTACTTTATGACACTCCATCCTTATTAACCTCCAGGTATCACAAATAGCAATTCTGAAACAATACCATAAAAAGTGGCTACATTTGCAGCAAATACCCCTTTCAGAACTCACCACTGTATAGTACTATAAACATCATCATCTAGGATATATAGAGCTTCTTACAACCTATAAACTTACCCAGCATCTACCTGCTTGCCCAGCACTAAACACCATTCTACACAACTATGTTCCCACTTAGTCATTATGATCCAATGACCAAAAACTTATCTCTGTCCATAAAACTATCAAATCTGCTGAGGTTGTTCTGTACTCAAAAAATGTTGCTAGGGCCTGGAAGTCTTTACCTGTATCCATCAGGTCAAAACTCTCCTTCTAGTCCTTTAAAACCATTCTGAAAGACTTCCTACCCAAAGTCTTGTGATGGTCTTGATCGACCCCAGTAGAAACAATATTCCTAAATATGAAGAAGTATCTATTCACACCTCGCACCTCCTTACTGCCCCTCCTTCACTCACTTCCTTACCTCTATCAATTTCTCTACCCTGATTCTATATCTAAAGATACCATAACCCTGTTTTTTCTTTAACTTTATGTTGCAATTCCTGTTTGCATTATACTAATTAACCTTTACGTTTTCAATAAACGGGATAAAATTCCTCTGAATATTGAATAGCTGTCATAAAAGTTGCATCAGTTCTTAAACAATGTTTTCACATTAGATATAATTTGGTATAATTATTTGAACTGTATTTCTTTTTTACTATTTTTAAAGATTGTAAAATTATTGTTCTTAAAATGTTTTTGTAATACTCTGGCACTTTTCTCCCTGGGCATCCACTGAAAATGAACACATACCCAGTTGGACCTTCCTAGTAATCAAACGTCAATATATAAATAAATAAAAGACAATTATTCAGTCTCCTTTTAAAATTTCATCATGAAACTTTTAAACAAAACAACAGAGTATACAATCCACCTACTGCATATTTTGCAATAACCAATCAAATTCAGCAAGCAAAATAAGCATGCACAAAAATTTTAAGTGATAAAACACTTAAATGATATTCTGTGTGCACTATTTTATAGACATAAACCTATCTGTAGTTACTATTCCAAAGATTTTAGTTCCGTAACTAGTGATGTGGAAACATTGTCATTGATTTATGGAAATTTTGTAGCATTAAGTCTGAGTTGTGAAGACAATTATTCTCATTCAAGTCTACATTTCCCAGGACCTCCCACCTTCAGATGTATTCATTTAGCTATTTACAAAAACACAAACTTCTTGTAAGTTAAGCAAATTAAAGAATATTTAAATAGTGTACTGTTAACATTCCCCTTCTTAATATTTGCACCATGCTCATAAATCCTTTCTTTAAGGGAACACTCTGTTTTCCTGACCTAATATGCATCACAAGAGAAAGAAAATGTGCCAGGTATACTATTCCTCTGGTATTGCAGTTGTGCCTACCAGGGCAAGGGATTGTCCTCTGATAGCTTTTAGCTGAAACATTTGTTGTGTTATAAACATACCTACATTGTGTACACATCCCACATTTGGACATTTATCATATTGCAAGTGATGGAATACTAATACATTTTCTATTGTGGCCTTACTATTATGTGCCCTTCTAAAAACAACTTTTTGTTCAACACCTAAGGTTTGCATGAGGGTCAAGGGCATAGTTGTTTCCCAGTCTAATTTTACAATTTTACAAATGTGTCCTACATCCACTAAAAGAGTTGTAGCGAAGGAATCAAAGGTCTTGAGTTGAACGCTCCAGTGTTCCTTCATTGTAAACCATGTCTTTAAGGATGGGTTTGTAAACACTAATAACTGCAGCTGCCATGTCATAAATGAGCTGGACTTTGTATTGTATGTTGATGAACATGCTTTTAAGAACTGACATTTCTTCTAAGAATATGCAATCTGAGGAAAATATCTGGGGCAGCCTTATCATTTGTCCTTTCACAAGAATGTGCTTCTGGTGAAAAGGATGGCAGCTGGCATAGTGGAGATAGGTATTAGAAAAGGCTGTTTTATGATATTAGAAAGACTGGAAACAATGGGACACATTGTATTTTGAGAACAACATATATCATTTTCTGGTAGTCAGTTATATGCTTTGTTTCCACAGATAAAATACAATCCCTTGGCTAATGCTGTTGTATATGGATTTGAATCATTATTATTTGTTAATGGCTGTAAAAACACATCAGAATTATTCAAAGCTTTGCCAGCACTAGATTTTTCTTTACCACTGCCAGTTTCATTTAAAAAATACCCAATCATGTTGTGAAAATATGCTGCCGATCCATTGTTGTATTATTGGACAACTGCACCAGTCTACATGATAGAAAATGGTGCTATTAACTCTCACTTGATTGATTACCTCTGGCCTTTTTCTTATAGGTTCATAGGTTTATACTAGGCTATCTGCCCTAAGACATTTATAAGCCTAGCCCAAAGTTTTGTGGCTTACGCCACCCCTTATATGAAAAAATACTGTACCCATTAGTTTGTTGTGCCTCTGTCCAGCAGTGACACAGAGATGATTCCCGGCGTAAACCTATGATCTCCCATCCACAGGTCAAGATTTCTCTTGAACAGAGCCAGTGAGGTGCTCTGCCTCACATGGACTGGGATTTTATTCCACAGCATAGGGAGTCTATGAGTGATAAATCTATCCCTCCAGCACATCCTATTTATATCCGTGCTAAGGTTTAAGTCGCTTGCTCTAGTGGTTTTGGTGGATTTGGATTTTTTGAGGTGGAGCATGTCCATTAATTCCGGGTTGGACATGGCCTTGTATGTCAGGCACATGTCACCTCTGAGCAGATGGTATGCGACTGAATAGAGCTGGAGTTTCTTCAATCTGGCAGCATATGACAGATTTTGGAGTCCCTTTATCCTTTTGGTGAGGAACTTTTGGGGTCTTTCCAATTGCTGCAGATGTCGGGTGAGATACATCCCGAATGGGGCATTGTACTCGATCATTGGTCTGATAAGTGAAGAGTACAGGGGAACAATGACCTCACTAGATCTGGATGTGAATCCTTCATGATCAGGTGGGCAATGTAGAAGGTCTTTCTAACCACTTTAGCAATGTGAGTGTCAAAGAAAGGCCACTGTCAACCTGGGTCCCCAGGTCCCTGATAACCTCTTCTGTGCTTAGTGGATTGCCACCTATATGGTAGCTTGGGGTTACCTTGTTTTTCCCGAAGGTTATGACTATACATTTTTTGGTGTTTAACTTCAGGCCATGGCTCTGGCACCAGCTATCTGTTTCCGTGAGTCCCTTCTGAAGGATATCCGTGTCCGATGCACTTTCCACTATGGCCCAGTTTGCAGTCGTCTGCAAACTTTGTCAGCCAAAGTCCTCCCATGTTGGCCTGTACTTCTGAGAAGTAGATGCCGAACAATAGGGGGCCAAGGACCGAGCCCTGTGGGACACCACTTATGACCGGCTTGGAGTCTGACATAGCGCCAGCAACTCTAACCCTGTGGATTCTGTCCTTAAGCCAGTTTGCAACCCATCTTGTGACATATGGGTTTACATTTAAGCTGGTAAGTTTTTCTACAATACCCGAGTGGGGTATTGTGTCGAAAGCCTTTGCAAGGTCAAGGTAGGCTGTATGGACTGCCTTTCCCTCATCAATGGCCTTGGTGACTGTTTCGAAGTCAACCAAGTTCAAAAGGCATGATCTGCTCTTGACGAAGCCAAACTGGGTCGGGTCCAATGTCTGCAAGTCCCCTATATCTTTGTTTATGAGCTCCATTATGATCCTCTCCATAGCTTTGCAGACTAGACTTGTTAAGCTTATGGGGCGGTAATTACCAGGGTCCGTAGAGGCACCGCCTTTGTGGAGTGGGACCACAGTTGCCGTACACCACTCCTTGGGCACGTATCCTGTGGTAAGGCTGAGATTAAACAGCTGCCTTATGTGCGGGTTTAATTCCTCATTTAGCTCGTGTAGCACACAGCCGGGGACACCATCCGGTCCCATTGATGCTGTGTTTTTGTCTTACTATGCCTCCTGTTTCATTTAACAACAATTTTCATATCTCAGAACCATTTAGTGTAATTGCTCTTAATGCTAACCCTCTATGTGCACTTGGTATTAATGAATATACCTGACAAATGGTTTGTTTACTAATATTTGCATAACAAAACTGCGTTACAGTGAATGTTTAGAACTAGTGGCATTCTATCTTTCTTTCTTTGCCTTTTTTTCCTTGTTATTCTTGTTTTGCATATACCTGAATTTATATACATATGCACATTAATGCTAGTATTCCTAGCCATTTTCTCCACTCTGCCTTTGTTTATTTCAGCTTGAACATTGCCTAATTTTCTTTTCTCTTCCTATTTTTTCTCTGGTTTCAGGATTCCAAAAAGGCGTCTTACTGTCATCTGAAAAAGACAAATGACAGAATGTCATTATTTGTCTTTTTGTTCATCTATATTACTTTCTTCTTTTTCCTTCACTACTTTACACTGGTTGCTATTGACTATTTTTAAGTCTTTTTTCTTTCCCCTTTGTTTTAACACTTTGTACACTAATGGCCCAATTTGCTATTCTACTGTGTATGAACCTTCCCAGTTACTGTCCCAAGGTCCTGTTTTTAACAAACTTTTGACCATTATTTTTTTGTCCTTTTAAGATTCCCTCTATTCCATCTTTTGGAGTACTTTTCCAGTGATGATAAGCCTGTTCTCTGGCTATTCCCTGACATGCTTCCTATAAGTTTTTTGACCATTTTTGATGTTGTGCTATTTCTAACACTGATCTTGACACTGGGACTTATGGACATTTAGTGATGAAAGATAGGTGAACCTAAGAAAATGCATGTTCTGTTCCTAGTATTAAAAAAAAAATTCCAAAACCTTCAGAGGTCTGTGTTGTTCTGTTCTTCATGGTCACAAATAATATCAATTCATAAAGAAAACAAGTTTATTCCCCATAACTACTGAGGTCATCCTATTTGTTAATAGATGGAATCCGGTGGATGAACTACTCCTGCTTGAAGAAGCTCTGTCATATCACTGTATGGAAATTTGTGCAAGTGTTGTTGAAGCAGTTTAATAGTGCGCACTGTACCTCCCACTGGGAGATGTCATTGTATCTGTTTAGAAAATAACTGTTGGTGTCTGTTTGTTAGTAATAATAGAAATGGAGTTGGAGTGCTATACAATGTATTACCATTAGAGGAACAGCACATATAAGGCATTGTGTTTTTGTTTCTTTTATCAGTTGCTGCAGTCCTATAAATTTCTGACCCTCCTCCACAGTGTAGTCCCTGGATCACATGTCTGTAAAGTGCAGACCATACTGAACAGCCATGCTTTGTATAAACATAATGTACCATACTTGGATGCCTCAAAAAATACAGTTGTGTATGCTCTCTGGTCACTTCCTGAATTATAAAAGGGTCTGATAAGCAATCCACTCCATGTACCACCCATTCTAGTTACACACAGTCTTCATGAATAATGCCCACAATCTTTTATAAAAATTTGTTGTATCCAGAAATACAGAATTTTTAGCATAAACATGTTTTAAATTTTGTCATATTGAAATATTTTACTGAAAGAAAGGAAAAAAAAAGAGAAAAAAATAAAGGAAGAGAGGGGTTGGGATGGTGTCCTAATGGTTAAGGTGTTTGCCTTACAAACACAAGGTGCAGGGTTTGAGTCTCACAAGGGATAATTGGCTAGGCTTAAAATGGCCCACAAGGGCAGTTAGCCTAGTACTAATCTATGAAGAAAAGGAAAGACAATGGGCTGGATTTAGCGAAGCTCAAAGATTCTGATGTATTACACCAATCTCAGAGTGAAACTTGTGGATAACATTGCATTATGTTAATATATGACAGCAAACTCAGAATACCTCAGCACACAACAGAGTACTGCAGTTCTAATGGCACACTCTAAATCCATAGGTATAAGAAATAGTTGTCCAATAATATTGTACATTATCAAACAAACAGAAAGATATCACAAATCAAGACTCTCTATAGTTGAGTAACTTTATGGACAACTATGGAATGTTACTGAATGCAAAACAAAAAAACACACAGATATTAAAAATGCAATGTATCCCAAACTAACCAGCAGGGCAATTGGAACAGAAATTTGCAAGACTATACTCAGAAATGTATTAGACAATCATGGATATGTGCATATGCCATCCACTAACTTGTTATATGTGCTGCAAAGCTACATGGTTCTTTGTAATACATATATATTCACATCACTCATTAAAATCAGAGACAAATATCGATATTGAAAGAATACAATTTACATGACATACTTTTAAACTATTTTATTTTGACCGTAAGCATCAGACCCTGCAGAAACTTTTACAACTTTAAACAATTACTAGTGTTACTAATGTTACAGCTATTTAGTCCAGCAATTAGTTTCTGACTATTCAGCTCAAATAATTATACAATTCATTGCTATTCAGCCCAGGTGTTGACCTTGCTCAACCGCACCCCTAAAATAGCACACTGTTCCAAAAATGTTGATCTCTCTCTCTACTGCACTGGAAATCTCCTGTATTTCTTTCCTTTCCACACTCAGATATGACAAATTCCTTTGCTTGCTGCATTCCATGTCCTTTTATGGTAAAGCCTGCTGCTGATCACATGATGTGCACATGTTTGTATCGCCAGAACTCTTTATACGGTTGTATAACACAAAATGGATGATCTGCCATGTGGAACTTATGAATTACAATAATGTAGCATATGACCTTTAACCCTAATGCAACAGATCTGGCTTATTATTTACAGCTTATATCATAACATGATTATAATGAAAGAAATTTAACTTTTTTTAACAATTGGATTAACTCTTCTGCTGCTACTATATTGATTTGTTTTGAAACAGTAGAAACTTTACTAGCAACTCTATTTATACAATTTTGTAAGCACATGAATAAAATTCATATAAGCATTACAATGACAGTGGCAACAATTATTGTGGTAATGATACTTCCAGACCATCCAGAGGACAGACTAATAAGACACTTACTGAATTCTGAGTCCCATGTTTTTCTTGTCTTTTTGGCTGCTACTTGTATTCTCTCTAGGTATTGTTTAATGTTTTCTTGCTTATTTGGTATATATGTACAGCATTCTTTTCCCATTAAAGTGCACATTGCTACCTGTATGGTTAGTATGAAATCTAAAGCCATTCTGTTCTGTAACACTATTGCCCTTATTGCTGTCATTTCCATTATGTTCACTATAGCCCCATATGTTGCATTAGCTAAAATTTCTAATAGTTTTGATAACTTTCTTAATTCCTGTATTGCTGTAGATGCTCCATAAAATGGGAAAATTCCTGTTCCTGAGATTATGTCATCTTCCAAATCCATGTTACTGAGCCCTTTCGTGGCCACTTGGTTTACATCATTACTATATATCCAGGACTGATCTAGATTTCCTATTGCATTACTAAGGTCTCTTGCATTTTTTATCTTGCCTTCTGGTTGGTTATCAGTTATTCTCATAAAGGGTATAGCCATTCCCACATAATAACTTCCATCCCAATTTTCTGGTAGTCACTTATATGCTTTGCTTCCACAGATAAAATACAATCCCTTGCCTAATGCTGTTGTATATGGATTTGAATTATTATTATTTGTTACTGGCTGTAAAAACACATCAGAATTATTCAAAGCTTTGCCAGCTCAAGATTTTTCTTTACCACTGCCAATTTCATTTAAAAAATACCCAATCTTGTTTTGAAAGTATGCTGCCAGTCCACTGCTGTATTATTGGACAACTGCACCAGTCTACATGATAGAAAATGGTGCAATTAACTCTCTCACTTGATTGATTACCTCTGGCATTTTTCTTTGTCTTACTATGCCTCCTGTTTCATTTAACAACATTTGTCATATCTCAGAACCATTTAGTGCAATTGCTCTTAATGCTAATCCTCTATGTGCACTTGGTATTAATGAATATACCCGACACTTAGTTTGGTTACTAATATTTGCATAAAGAAACTGTGATACAGTGAATGTTTAGAGCTGGTGGCACCCTATCTTTCTTTGCATGTTTTCCTTGTTCTTCTTGTATTGCATGTACTTGAATTTATATACATATGCACATTAATGCTAGTATTCCTAGCCATTTTCTCCATTTTGCTTTTTTTTTTTTATTTCAGCTTGAACATTGACTAATTTTCTTTTTTCTTCCTGTTTTCTCTCTGGTTTCAGAATTCCAAAAAGGTGTCTCA
Organism: Protopterus annectens; assembly: GCF_019279795.1. Classification (NCBI taxonomy): domain Eukaryota; kingdom Metazoa; phylum Chordata; order Ceratodontiformes; family Protopteridae; genus Protopterus; species Protopterus annectens. The sequence continues at coordinate 747,777,595 of NC_056734.1, read as the reverse complement.
CTGCCAAGTGAAAAAGACAAATGACAGAATGTCATTATTTGTCTTTTTGTTCATCCATTTTAATTTCTTCTTTTTCCTTCACTACTTTACACTGGTTGCTATTGACTATTTTTAACTCTTTTTTATTTCCCCTTTGTTTTAATACTTTGTACACTAATGGCCCAATTTATTCTTCTACTGTGTATGGACCTTCCCAGTTAGGGTCCCAATGTCCTGTTTTTAACAAACTTTCGGCCATTATTTTTTGTCCTTCTTTTAATATTCCCCTCTATCCCATCTTTTGGAGTACTTTTCCAGAGATGATAAGCCTGTTCTCTAGGTATTCTCTGACATGCTTCCTGTAAGGTTTTTAACCATTTTTGATGTTGTGCTATTTCTAACACTGATCTTGACACTGGCACTTCTGGGTCCCATGGAAAAATCAAAGGCATATTTCTTCCTGTTGTAACATGAAATGGGGATATTCCTGTTTTGGAAATGGGCAGTGCTCAAACTCCCATTAAGATTGCTGGCAAGAGTTGTCCTAGTTGCTGCCTTTTTCTAAGCATGCTTTTTTAACTTTTAAGGTTCTATTCATTCTTTTTGCAATTCTATTGCATTGTAGGTAATATAGAACATGGAACCTTTGCTGAATGACCAAAATATTGCACATTTCTTTAATTACTTTAATGGCAAATTGAGGGCCATTATTTGATTCAATTACCCTTGGCCATCCCCATTGGGCAAACACATATGCCCATAATTGCTATGCTGTTGTTTTTGTTGTACTACTGTTTGTAGGTAATGTCTCCAACCATTTAGAAAATGCATCTACTAAAACCAATAGATATCAATATTTCTCTTTTGCAGGAGGTAAAAGTCCTGTATAATCAATATGTATCTCATACCACGGGCCTTCCAAAACTGTAACCATTTTAACAGTGTATTTTTTTAACTCTGGGATTTGATTGTAAACAATTTATGCATTAATCTTGCACATTTTGGCATTTTTTAACTAAGGATGCACTATTTTTCATTAAATATGGGCCATAGTTTTTTTATATCCCACATGCTACCAAATTTGATGGTCATATTTTACTAGCTGTCTGACCAGAGGTTTTGGAACATACAGTAATAAAACCCTATTCATATCCTTCTGAAGTTTCATGTTTCTCACATAGTGCAATTTCCTCTACATTTCCCTGTGTTTTCCGCATTTTTTTCTAGATCTATTTCTATTTGTTTGAACTCTTCCACTGACACTTCTTCCCTATGGCTGTATGCAGGGACTACTTTGATTTCCTCTGGATATAATTCATACCCATTTTCTGCCACTTCTTTTTCATAAAAATTTGCATGATTACTTCCTGCATTATGTTCTGTTGCATTTTTTTCTTTAATGCATCTTCACCTTTCCTATTGCAATGAAAAGTATGCCAAAGTAATCAGCATGACAACTGGAACAGAAATTTGCAAGAGTATACAAAGAAACATATTAGACAACCATAGATATGTCTGTATGCGATCCAGTAACTTAACATATGTGCTTCAAAGCTGCAAGGCTATTTGTAATACATATATATTCACATCACTCATTACATTAGAATCAGAGACAAATACGGATATCTATATAATACATTTATCATAAAAAAATACTGACGTGAATTTACAGATTCTGATAGAATCCATAAATTTACTAATAAAAAAGAAAATTAAAGTCAAAAGGCATTCACGGCCACTTCGCCACAGCTAATAGTTCCTAACACTAGATTTGGGACCTGTGTAGGGAACACAAGTAACACACACACTCAAGGAAAGTGTGAGATAGAAAAGAAGACGTGGGTATGGGTGAAGTAAAGGAACAAACAAGAAGAATGTTGGAATAGGAAAATCCGAGTGAAAGTCAGAGGGGCATGAGCAATATTTTTTGGCAGGAATAGGCCACATTTTTTTTTTTTTTTTAAAGAATGGATGGAAAGGTAAACATAGGGAGAGAGAGGGTGAAGTTAAGCACAGCAGCTGTACCCATAAAACAAATAGCACAACACAAGACAAACAAAGGTTGGAAAAAGCAGTATGGACAGGTGATTTACAAAGACAGCACACTGCACAACATGGACAACGGAAAGACTTCAAACAGGGTGGAGATGCATACCATCCATGGTGAAATGCAGAAAAAAATCTAACTATGCACATCATTTTAGCAAATGTTGCATAGTGTGTGACAGTCATAGCTGGATGCATATGACCAATGGTACATGTGTGTTTCAGGGTAATAAAATAGTCTCACAGTACACATTGGATAAATATACATATATCCAATTAGTTTGTCAGCAGTGCATGCGTTAGCCAAGCCACATCACAGCTGAGCAGATGCAGGTCAATCAATGGTACATATCTGCAGAAGATATAAACCAACCTATGACCAAGTATGTGAAAGGCAGACAGGCAAGCACAGTGGCAAATATAAGCACTGCAGAATATCAACCAAGGCTGCTACATACACAAGTAGGTGTTCACAAACAAATGTGTGTATTACACACATGTACCATGCCAAAGGCAACACACAGGTGTACATGTGCATGTATGTGTGTCAGTGGCATAAACGGAATGCACATGAAATCAAAATCAACATACATACATACATACTGTGATGACATGTAATATGCTAAAATACAGATAGAATATTGGATATAGCAGGTTGTGCACATGGATGTGAAAAAAATATAGTGGGTAACACACGAGTAGAATTAAAACAAGGATGTATTGTAAACATTAGCCAGCAGCTTGTGTTCACATGTATTGTATTGTAAAATGCCAATACATTTGGCACATACACACCATCTTAAATTAATAACAGGCAATGGACAGTAGTTCTGACAAAGGCAAACATTCCTGCAATAAATAGAGACATATTAAAGTGGTAGGGAGGTGGACAACCTGGGACCACATCATGGTAAAACAGGACATGGTAAAGTGACATAATGCAAATGCACATGTAAAGCACACAGGGTAGACATCCCATTTAAATAAATGGAAATGTGCCTTAAATGGACAGATTGACTGCTGATGTCCTCAAAACTGGACATGTCTAAAACACACATACACAGTAATATGCGATCATGTCATATCAATATGCATAGGTAAGCAAGATAAAAATTTCAGTACTATACACATATACTGCCATGCAAATGTCAAATAAAGAAATGCATGTGTATGTCAACCACATTGCTCATTATGGAGCATTGAACACCTCTGTGAGCATCATTACTGCACATTTGCAGTACATCACTGACTGATTGTCAAAGCTACATATCTGTTTCAGTATGTATTTGACTATGTGCACACATGCGTACAATCTTTCTATATACAATTATTTATGGAATGTGTGCACCAATGTCACTATATCATGGGTGTGGAAATCTTGCATACAACAAACATGTTGCAATGTACAGTGGCTGTGCAATCTGTAATATTATGTATAGATTAATGTTACCTTGCTGTTTGATGCAGTCATATAAGAAGGACAGCACATAAACAGTATATATCTATATCTGATCCTGCATGGCATCAGTATTGCCAAACCATGTCACAACACCACATCATGAGAGTGGGACATCATGACAACTGTCATGCCAAACCATGTTGAATGACATATCTGTATATTGCACATTCCTGATATGGTAAACAGGCATCCAAGGCATATGATACTGTTAGCGTTGAACTATGGAGAACATATGTTGTCTGTCAGTTGTCCGAGTAAGGCGCATGTTTACAGGCTGCCTGTTGCAGCATTATCAACAGGTTAACTGCCATAATGCATGGACAGTTGAATTTATGTTGACAGTACAATGTCTTAATGTGTGTCATGCACACATTGAAACAACAGTAAATTCACAAGATGATAACACATAAGTATGGCAGATACATGGCATGCATGCACAAGAGTCCAATCATTTACATGTCAATCACCATTTTGGCAGCAGAACACAAGTGGAGCACATAGACAATACCTACTGACTGAAGGGAGCAGGTTGATGTGGATCAGACTCCAGCATTTATATGGAATGAACCCTGCATAGCCTGTGCTATCTCATTGAAGAAGATCCCCATCATGTCCCTCACATGTGTTTGGAACACATTTGTAATGGTTTCCTTGATCTCCTCCAGAAAATCATCTCTGTCATGGCCATAGAGATGTCTCCTCTGGTGTGCAGGCAGGATGGCTTGAGCAGGGCAGGTTCAGGCTCTTCCTCATCATCATCACCATCTTCTTTGGATGATTTGGGTAGCAACCTCATGCTTGCACATTGTTGTCTTTTGATTGGTGAATGTCTTTGGGTACTGTGGTCTGTAGAGGTGAATTGCAAAACACAACAGAAAAGAAAATGTCTATCATACACAACACTCCCATGGAAAACAGAGCACAGTGCAATATTGTTATGATGGCACATTATACAGGGACTGAGATACAGCCATTATGGACAGAGTTACCCACAGCACACACAAACAAACACACACACACACACACACACACACACACACACACACACACACACACACACACACACACACACACACACACACATCATATGCATTGTAAACATGTATAAATGGTCAACAAATGTATTTTATTGTCTGAAATCAATGATGTATATGAGCAGACACAACATGCCATTTTATAAATGATGAGAAAAATATCAGAGACTATTGTGGACAACAAGCACAGTATATGACAACCTTCTTATACAGCCAACATGATCATCAATTTGATGAGCACAACACTAAATGCAATGTGATATGTTCAATCAAGACATCTGTACACATATCAGAATGTAATAAGTCTGTTAATACTGTATGCATTTTTTTCCAAAACAATCAAGAATAGGAAGGCTTACAAATCAAAGATTTTAGATCATGACTGCTGATTATGAACTGTTACTGTCAAATGGGTACCTGTTCAAGTGTCAGTCAACCCAGGCTATAGCAATGTTTTTACAACAAACACATTTGTGAGGAAGGTATAGTACTAAAGTTGACCTGAAGGCCATGCCACACAGTGTGTGCTAACAATGTCACCACAGATGCCCATTCATTCTGTGAAGAGGCAGGCTATACAAAACTCTGCCAAGCATACAAGTGTACCAAACCATACATCATAAGCAAGAATCACAGCATTTACACTTCTATGTAAACAATTCAGCTTGCACATTGTATGTCAGATGCACACAACAAACTGTTCTTTACCTTGTGGATATATTTTTAAAAAATGTGTGCTGACAAAATAGATCAAAAATACAAAATTCACCAACATGTAAATAAGTTATTTACTTGTATGTCTTCCACCTTGTAACAGTCCAATAGGTGATCCAATGAGACTATAACAGAAAACTATGAAATGTGCAGCCATCCATGGCTTAATTGCTACAGTTGTCAGTGATGCATGAAATCAGTGGTTATGTGAAATTATGTAGTTAGATGTAATAAAACATATATACATCTTCAACGGACATAGTTATGGTTATTATTTAATTATTTAATAAGATAAAAACATGAGAATCGAACCAACAGTTACGAGAGCAGTAATTACAAAGTACACAAGCTAATTCCTACAGCAGCAAAAACATGGTTATGAAATATCTATATGATATATAGATATATATATATATATATATATATATATATATATATATATATATATATATATATATATATATATATATATATATATATAGGTGAAATACTGGTACTGTAATGGAAACTATGAAAACAGTAGTCATCCATGGCCTAGGTGGTATAGTCATTATTGATACACAAGGAGAGTGGCTATGTGAAATCATATATTTAAATGTTTTGAAACATATGTCCAACTTCAAAACTCATAGTTACTGTTATTAATTAATTATTAGATAAAATTTCAGCATGAGTATTTAACCCATAATCAAGAGTTCAGTGAGTATAAAGTCCAATGAATTATCCTCACAAGCTACTTCACACAGCAGTTAAAATGTGTTTATAACAAAATGTATATGATTTACATATGGGTTAAGTAAATATCTGTAATTTCTGTAGGAATACTGAGCAATACTTAGAATATTGGTACTTACAGGGACCTATGAGCTGCTTCCACACCTCATCTACCCTCCTTTGAAGCTTGCAGGTCATCATAGCGGCGACGAACCTGCACTCCAGTGCTGAAGATCCCCGTCCTCGATCGTTGCTCACTCATGATCCAGTTCCACATGTTGATCATAGAAAAGTAGCTGGGCATGGCTCTCATCCTCTTACGATCCATAATAGGCTGTCAACATCTGGGTTGTCTCCTCCTTGGTCCAGTTGGGTGCACTGACATGTTACAGCCTCCTCAAAGTCACCATCATGATTTACAAGTCTTTGAAATCTGAAAAACAGAAACACAGATAAATGCTCACTGAGGTACCACTCAGTTCACAGTTATCAAAGGTCTGAGCAGTAAATGTAATAAAATCAATATTTGAAAGTGACTCTGATGTCATATTCTAAGATTATTGGAAGGTAATGGGCATGTGGTACTCATTATATTATTTATCAATACCTATTGGGTGTTTACATCAGACACCTGTTTTTTTGGTGCAGAATGACATTTTACTCATATGTTTATGAACGAGAGTCCAAATATTTGAATTTTAATTAACATAAATAATTTTGTATCGCACAAATGGTACTTAAAGCTGTGTACACACAAGGTACACTTTGATTCTGTGAGTCTGAGTGTGAAGTACATTGGCAACTGATGGAATTTCTGTAGTAATTTCCTAGAGTGAAGTTTTCTTAACATACAGGTGTTGCACTTCAGAATTGTTTAGTTCAGTCCCATATGCAGGTGTATAGATAGACTTTCAATGCAAATGATAACAGTATATGGAAGATGATATTTGAATGATCTACAATTTTTACTGATAAATCCTTGCACGCTGTGGTCTACCTACAGAAACCTACAGACTACAACAGTATACATATCTAGTATGTGATGTTGATGTTACAGATATTTATTAAATCATGACTCCTAAAGCAGTGTTATACCATATTCTTATGCTTTTATGAATATTTTTTCAATGATGCTTCATAACAAAGGTGCTATCAGTACTGTGTCAATGTACTATGGATCTGAATTACTTACAGAACCCAAGGTATGCCACTGCTTTCCGTAAGTTGTTTAATTGTTAAGTGATTCAGTATTGCAATACAGAATGTACACAGACTGTGGTGGCATAGGTTCATAGGTAGGTACTAGGCTATCGGCCCAAGGGCCTAAGTAAGCCTAGCCAACAAGGTTCACTGGTTTATGCCACCCAAGAAAGTTATTTTCCTGTGCCCCTGTCAAGCAGCATCACAGAAGTGATCCCCGGGGTGTATTTCCTATTTCCCATCCACTTATCAAGATTTTTCTTGAAGAGTGCTAGTGAGGAACTTTGCTTGACATAGGTGGGTAGCTTGTTCCAGAGTATGGCACGATGATGTGGTTTTTGGAACTTTGTTAAACATTTATGCAATGTCAGAGGTTCTAATCCCAGCCACAAAGTGTACAGATATCACAAGTTATGTTATTTTTACAGCTGTTGTATGACACCATTATTGATACTTTTCACATGTCATGCCAGTATTTCTCACAGATAGTGCTATATAGATGATTACATTGCACAGGAATGCATACTGTTTATTTTGATATATGTTGTTCATTGACTCAAATGCACAAATGTGCTCATCCATGAGTCTTATTGTATGTGTATCAGTGTTACCCAGATGACCCACCATCTTAGAGGTGACAACTTATACTGCCAGGAAAATGACATCATTATAGATGGTCTCCTCCAACATGGAGACTCCTAGGCAATTCAGGGGATACTGTGTAATGAAATGAAATATGGATGGACCTCACTAACCAGATCAATGCTGTTGGAGGCCACAACTGCTCCCATGAGGCCTATAGATGTTGTTCAGACATGATTCTCTGTGCAGCCAACAGAGTCATATATTGTGAGAAGTCGAGGGATGCCACCTGTGATGGATCACCACTGATCCCCCTTGAGGGCATCACAATTTGTTTGGTCTCTGCCTAGAGCAAGATGGAGAGATGAATCCTTGTTGGTTAGATTGAAGCAGATATTCCAAGACGCTTCAGTACAGGGATGAGTATTTTGACAATCACGCCATATTGCCTAAACATGCACATTCATGTATTCCTGTGTTTGATTTACAGCAGCAGAGTTGAGCCATGAATAAACTTCCATGCAAAGTGAGGAAGATGAATGTAAGCATAATTGCATGTAATGGTAGATCTGAGTTACAGACAGAGCAGTGCAAACTGCAGTTGTAATGTTTATTGCATTGATATTCACAGGTCCATATACTTTGGACCTACAGCAGGGAATGGCATGTGAGTGTCTGCACTGTTGCTGTGCACACTATCTTGTCAGTGCCCACACCTCATGTAATGGCAGAGATGTTTACTGTTAAATTGTTGTTTCCATAACCCTGAACACTACAAGTACATCCAGTGGAGGGGCAAGTTGTGCATTATCAAGTGAAGAAAAAACAGGTATGTTACAGTGACAATGTCAAAACTTTTGACAACATTTAGCACATATAATGACTGAAATTGTTGTTAATATTTGTTATTACAACCACTTCTGGTATACAGTTGTTACATACATCATGTGAGTATTTGCAGCCCATATTACTGCATTGTTTATGTGATGTTGTCAGCATTAGTTTTGAGAGCTACATAGCTGTGCTGCCTTTCTGTTTACTTTCCCACTGCAGAATCCACAGAACAAACCATGATCTCTACACAGTAGGAGTCCTCAAGTGCACATGCGAGTGGTATTTGTATGTTACACATTCCGTTTTTTTTAATTGTGTTCACCTGCTACATGCTGTGAATGATGTCATCCATATTTTTTTCTCTACACTAGTTGACGCTCAGCACAATGGATGAACAACAACATCCCATGAGTGCTTGCCAGATGTGTTGCTATGCTTTTATGCACAACATATGTCATGTATATTGGCCATGTTAATAGATTAGGTATTTATGGTATGTACATTCTGTGAAAGATACATACATTAGACTGCAAGTGAAGCCAATTCTATCTGTAACACTGCAGTGAAATATATATGCCAATTGTATTTTATATTAATCATGTGCTGTAGGCACAATGTCTTGATTTGTGTCTTTGTATCTTGTAGCATATCAACTGTCTTTATCATCCAGCAGCCCATCCATAGACTATGATGTTGCTCATAATGTGTCTCAACATGGTAGTATGGCCCCTTGCACAGTGGACATTTTTTTTTTTTTTGAGATTCTATCCATGTAGTTCACATGGATGTTTCATTGGATGTATCTTAAAATGGGGAGGCCCAACTGTCTATGAATTCAGAGGATAATGACACAGTGGATGTTAAACAGGGTGAGGCCATTTATCAACTCACCACATTTAGGAACAGTGCTGCTGGCAGAACCACACAACAACCACACACATGTCATCACCAAGACGTAGGCAAGCAGATGCTGGGCATGGCCAAGTGTAAGAGGGTGTGTACCTCCTACTGCAGGCAAATGAACGAGTATGGCTACACCATCGTTCAGATGTCCATGCACTTGCCTGTGCCACAGATCATGTGGCACCAGACATATGTTAGGCATGAAGGACAAGAGCACAAACATGGTGAGTTTATTGTTCCATTGGCTGATCAGAATGAGAGTCTGCTAGCTGTGGGATGGTCAGTGGAAAATCTGGCCTCTATGGTAATGTGGTAGTGTCATATTACTAACAGGCTTCTGTATTCCATGACTAAGATTGAAAATTGCAACCTATGAGAGACAGGCCACCTGTTTGCAAAGCTAACATTGGCCATTGGGAATCTCTGTTCATGGTCCAACCTGCACAGATGTCAACTGCTGGCACATCTGCTGAGGTCTTGACAGTCGGAAGTCATTCAACTCAAAGTCATGCTCCTTTAGCTGAACATGGTTCCCTACCCCAATCCATCTTCTCTGTGGAGCAAACAGGGCAGGATGTATCTGCATGTGGTCATGGCAGGGTGAACCATGGTGTGAGACATCAGCGAAGTTGACCAAGACTGCATTAGAGTGTGTCCAACAGTATAGAACACATAGTTGAATCATATTATTTTATTGCCACTGCACTGTGATATGTGTTTTTGAAATAAAAATGTTTACATGATGTGCATGAGTTTTCTTTTTTCATGTTATGATATTGTACAGATATGTAAGTGTAGCATTGATGTGTGTCTTTTACTGTTGAACATTCAGTGATAAACTGATATGACTGTGTATGCATACCTGTGTTCATTGTGCCCTGAGTTGAGTTGATGTTTTTATTTTGACACATTTGCATGTGTTCATGTTGGAATAGGTTAAACTCATATTATTTGTGATACTCAGTGTGTACCTCTAGTAGGTACTTTCCATTAGATGTAATGTGTGTTGCTGTTGTGGGGCAACACCTGAACATCAGTTTAATTTGTGTGCTCATGTACATGTGGCTTGTCATGACTCAAATGTCTGGGTCATATGCTGCCGTTTAGCCTGGACCTGCACTTGTGGTCACACCCTACATTGCCTATGCCTGTGACTTCTGTCCTCTATGCCCTCTTGATCCTCCTCTGATAACTGTGGGTTGCCCTCTTCAGACATTTGTGGTTCTTGTGGTAGTTCATCCACACATGCAGCTGGAAGACCACATTGTGCTTGGGTAACATGTTGTGCAGCATGGCACACACTGTTATCATCTGTGCTGTCTTCTCAGGCTTGTTTTGCAGTGCAGATATGTCCAAACATCTGAACCTAGCTTTCAGTACACCAAACACACATTCTATGGTACTTCTGGTTGTTGCACGTGCTCTGTTGTAGGCCTCCTGTTCAAGGTTGGATGGATCACGGTACATGGTCATTAGCCATGGCTCAAGAGGATAACCACAGTCAGCTGTTGCGGGAGTTAAAACACTTTTGTTCAGATTGCATATTGTTGACATGGGATCCTTCAGTTACATCCTGTGTTCCAGTATTTATCCAGTAGCAGTCCCCCCTAAATTTCACCCTGCTGGAATGCAGCCCTGAGTCCAATTTCCCTCCAAATGGCAGCATCATGGACACTTCCAGGGTGTGTTGCCATTATGTTTGTTATGCAGCCATCTGCTGCATACACAACTTGGTAGTTGATGAATTATGTATCGCTCTGCTTCTGGATGTACTGGTGTCTTGATAAGAATATGTGTGCAATCTATTGCACTGAGTACATGGGGGAAGTTTGTGATGTTGTAGATGATGTGATGGTAGATGTTGTGATGGTGCATTACAGTTTTCTACTCCATGGGAGTGGATGGGAAATGTAGGTAGCCATCCACCTTGCTGCACATTACTGCAAGGAATTTGACCAGGATATGACTGACAGCTGTCTATGATACTCCCACAGCATCCAAGTAAACTGAGGCTGAGACACACTTTGGTTTCAAGGGGATGGAGTTTCCTCACAGGGTTTGTACAGACATGTGTGGGGCAAACATGTGACAGACAGACTGCACCATTTTTCTGTCTAGACAGTATCTGTAGATTATTTGCTGGTCTGACAGCTTTTTTAGTTGCAGCCTTGCATTACTAGCTGGCTGCCTTCTACGATGCAGAGCCACATCTTCATTTATGGCTTGCATCACTGCTGCTTGTCACTGTATATCAAAAGCAGGTTGCATTATGACATATTTGTTATATATATATATATATATATATATATATATATATATATATATATATATATATATATTTTTTTTTTTTTTTTTCCAGTTTTGCTAAGGATATTGCCATAATCTGTAGTATTCGCCTGAAATCCTTGGGGTCTGTAATGTATGTGGCAACAATTTATGGAAGTGGAATCAGCATAGTTGTTTGTCGCAAAGATTTGAGTTGCATTGTTTGTGCACAATTTGTTTTGAAATCACACTGGCATGTGCAGAATCCCTGATTATTCTATGTTGTATACTTATGTATTTGGTCTGCCTTCAGCATGTCTTCTGGAGTTGCATCTGCAGCAGGTTCTGTGGAGTTTTCCTTCCACATGCTGCGATGTCTGAAAATACCTTTTACAAAGTTTATGGAATCCTGCCCAATATAAAAAAATATTTCTAACAGTACATATAGCTAAGAAATGCAATACAAATGAGATACTATGGAACCTATACATACTATGAATGTTTCTTTGCTAAAAAAATGTAAAAGCAGTTTTTCAAAAGATTCACAAACATTGATATATATATATATATATATATATATATATATATATATATATATATATATAGTTTTAATATAAATATGCCTCAAACTCTCAAACATAATGAAAGTTTTAAATGATTGCATCATATTAAAATATACCTTTATGGCATAGTCCATAGTCTACATTTAAACACTTTACAGAGCTGATGTTGGACTCCAAAGAGACTTTGGCTAATTTTAATGAATATTACACTGCACTGTGCAAACTGCATGAAGAGCTATGGTGGAGAGGGAAAAGGTGACACAGAGACACAAGAAGAGTATTACAGGAAATTATGTGGTATGCACAATATGTAAATGACTACAACGTGATATGGAAATGAGGTTCCAGAAGCAAATTATGGGCAGAAATAAGATGTATGCAACACCATGATGATATCTGTTTTGAATGCCAGTAATTCCTGAGGTATCAGACTCTAGAACATATGTGATAGCAACAGCAGTTACGCAGAGCAAATGACCACTCTTAGAGCCAGTGCTCGTGAAGTGGCACATCATGTCACTGTGGGCCAGTACAGACAGAATAACCAGGATGTAACATACAATTATTGGATGACCAGCAGACTGCAAAGCCCTTCCTGATGAATAGAGATACCGTATGGAAGTCTTTCAAATTCTGTCACTTGCATGAAGAGACAAGATGGATGCATAGACTGTCCAACCCAGTGGACACTAAGATATGTGTCACTGACCATCCTTGCTACAGGGATTTACAGTTATCTACAGAGGACATGCTCTGTATTTCACAGCTATCAGATTTATGCCTCCCACACTAACTCCTCAGTATTATGTTTCAGCATATGGAGGAGCATATATGCTTCCCAAGGACTTCATAGCAGAGACCATTCATTATGCAGATGTTCTACAGAACAGCCCATTTCCATAAAGTACTGGGAGTCATGGACTACACACACATTTCCTCATGTCCTGAGCTACCAAAATGACAGATATACCAGCAGGAAGAGCTTCTACTTCATCAACTGCCAAGTACAATGTGGTCAAGTGCCAGTCCAAAAGTTCCTATGATTGACCTGTACCACTGTTTTGTGTGGTATGTTTTTCTACAAGGTCATTTTCATATTGTGTTGCACATGAAGATGGGTACAGAGTTCACTATATACAACAATCTCCAGTCATGTAGCAGGCCACAGATAATGATGCCACCATTGTGTGTAGAAGAGGATGCTGGATATGCATTGAAACCATAGATTATGACCCATCCACAACACTAAGATATGCCAGAGATGGCATACAGTACTGCACATTCAAAGAAACAAAGAATGTTGTAGAGTGTTTGGTCAACTTAAGGAACACTTCAACTGTCAGATATTTCCACACGACACTGCAGTATTCACCCAAGATCTGTAACCAGATATGTATAGTGTGCATCATGTTGCAGAACATGGTTGTTTGGAAAGAGCGTCAGCTGCAGAGAACCATTCCAATAATACTTACATACTGGCTGGAAGCCTGGGGCAATGGGCAAGGAGCAAGGCAGTCAGTCAGAAGAGGAGCAGTCAGCAGCAGGACATCATGTCAGTCAGAGGAAGGCGTACTACCTGACAGCACTGGCAAAATTTACACTGGGCTTGCACCCATGTTCCTTATGGACAGGGTAGCTTATAAATGCCTGGCCCTCAATGTCCTATTTGAATACAAGACATTATTATTCTTTTGGGAAAACTTGGCTAAGCTTAGAAAGTACCCCAGCTTGTTAGTCTAGTAACAATCTATGAATCTGAGCTTTCAGACTAGCAAGGAATCTTCTTTGCAAGTTAAAAACATCTGTCAGTCTAAAAGTTCAAGTAGCTTCAAAACATATTTTGCTCCAGTAAAAATTGCATATCTTTAGTCCGCTGTTTTATTTTTGCAGACCAGCATAGCATTGCTTCATTCTTTACTGCTTTTATAACTATTCAGACATTTGACACATTTTAAGTGAATTTTTGTTTTCGTTTTTTTCACAATTGCTATATTGAATGCAGCCTTGAAGCTGCAATTTTATTAAATTTTAGATACATGCTGATTTGTATTATATTTTAATACAAGTTAATTCTGAAGAATTATTATTTAACATAAATTATATCACATTCATGCAATACAAATGCAATGACTCCAGGAAAGCCATGCTGGTTTCTTACAAGGAAAAAGCAGATGTACATTGAGGCTGGCAGACTGAGGAAAAAAAGTTTCCTATATCAATAAAAAATGCAGTCATGTATGTATATAAATATTTATATTTTATTGACCTTGTCTTGCTTGCTAGTATCCATTTTCAGTAGCAGGTCAGGGTGAAAAGTTCCACAGAAGCTTTGTAAGATCAAATAATTAAATTCTAAATGAAGGTCTATGGAATACATTTACTTTGTATATAGGAGTTTACAGGTGTTTATCCAGCAAAATTTACACCATCTGTGCGATTCTTTAACAACGGTGTAGGCTTCAGATGAATCCTAAATGATTTAAGCATGTTAACACAATGAACAATAGCGCTCATTGAATATGAATACTGCCCATTTCGCTTAAATGTTTATAAGTACGTTTTTGTGACCAGCAGAATTGTTTGTGGCCATGAAAAGGTGCAGGTAAGCTGGAGCACTCAGTATAAACAAAGCAGATTGCCTGTAGGCAAACCTATTACACAAACATGCACAAACAGCTTATACAAAGTAAGGGAAAGGTAATTTAAAGAATTAAGATGCTGGGGAAGTCAAATGGACAGAATTTCCACAGAATACTATGGTATTAGTGCAGAAATAAGTGAGAGAGGAGAGTAAATGGGGAAAATGTACTCTGTGCTTATGTCCCAAAGAAACATTTTAACAAACACGCTTCCATAATGATGCAATCCTGATTACTTCTGTTCAAAATTCTTGACCCAAGCACATAAATATCAATGGACATGCTAACAAAGGATGTAAAAGGGACGAAAAGCAACAATGTAACAAAGGGGAGTAAAATGCGATATAAATGTTAATAACATGCTGAGTTGAGATAAAATGCGATATAAATGTTAATAACATGCTGAGTTGAGATAACAGCAAGAACAGCAAATATTTCCGCTTCTGTTCACAAAAACTGCAGTTATTGACTATGACATATACACAGAGAGAATGTATGTGTGCTAACTGACAGTACATCGGAATTCTCCACTTCATCAAGTAGAAGCAAGATGAAATGAACCCATCTGTTGTGTCACAGAAAAGGACATGTTTTTGCCATTTGCCATCATTTTCAACCAGAACATAGGGGCTATATTAACTTTAAAGATGTAGTAGACAAGCATGTGTTGTATTTTCATGTATATGCTAAACAATAATATAATAACAGATCTGATGACATTTCATTAGTTTAAGGTCTTCTTTCATAAATGGAGTGCATCTACTACATGATTATTCTAGGAATGCTCACAAGAAATTACAAAGGACATTGCTATAACAGCATGTAAACAACGCAAACACACAAGAAAGTATCCTAACACAGGCTCAATCACATTTTATGATGATCTCGCTTGATGCCATAGAATAAAAAATATTACATAAGCCCTCATGTCCTATAAAGCTTTACAGTATGAAGAAAAGAATTACAGTAATACATAAATGTTTGGATGAAGACATGCAATACAAAGCATTATTATTTGGAAAATAAGATATGACTGTGAGCAATCCATGAAGAACAACCTTGAATGGCTTACAGCACTTTTTAATTGTAATTGGTATGGATTCCCTAACTTGGAACATGAAACTTAAAAATGTGATCCTTTAACTTTGCCATAAGTACTTTAATTTGCCTAAGTCACTCCTGTCTGACAGTTAATTAGCAGACAGATGTTATCAGATTCAACCCCCTGCCTGTTATACTAGGCATTCTATACAGCTGTGTATTTACTGAATCTGACACAGGAGAAAGCAATCATGCTTGTTACAAATATTAAGAAATAAGAAATGCCTTTCGATAATAATTTGTGCAGTATTACTATGTCAGAATGATGTAAAGGAGGTACCTATGTTAATATTCACCCAACTATTAGCAGTGCAATATCAATGTTTCTTGGCCAAGGAAGCTGTTTCTGTTGGTTTGTACATAGACTATTCTAGAATTGAACCACACTCTGTTTGTGTAGATATGCCAAACACATCTGTACTTTATGCATGAGCCACAGCAGGACTCAAACCATGACATTCACAGAACAACTCTTTCTCTGCCATGAAATTACAAAATGAGTTTATACTTGTTTGTCCAGTGTAGAAATGAATAATAACAACTTGAAGCAGTGCTGATTGGGTAATGTCTGTCCATTCATATAATGTTATATTTTGCTGGAACTGAACAGCAAACTATACAAGTCCGCCAGCTAACAACATGTGTATGAATCACATACACCGCAGTAGAAGTCTTAACACAACTGTGAGACTCTACCTATATGATGTCATTACATTGTATGATTGTGTTGCAATTTGTTTTAGACTAAAGGAATGGAGCAGGCTTCTCCCACTATAATTATTTACATTATAATTGTGGTGGATGTCATTCATGCATAACAGCATAAGGGCACACAGTGCTTACAGTCACTCAATGTGGGTTTTGAACATCTTACTATGTGATGACAAAAGCTACATGATATTGTGAAGAATGAACACTCCATTGTACAATTGTTATTGCAAATGGGAGATATTTGGGTATCTGAAGATATATGCTGCAAGGGATATGTGTACCTGTGCTTTCTTCAAAAGACAGTTGCTATATGTCTAGTCATCACACAGCATTGCATGATGCTAGGTATACCCAAACGCTTGTGATATGTAATGCAGTCATCTCTATGATGGTCGAATGGCAATCATGCACAATGTTCAGAAAACCACAGATTCAAACACATGCTGCACTAAGGCAACAACATACAGAATATTGTTGTCATAGTGCCATTTATACATGACACTATATACCATCACACTATTTAAGCACTGTTGGATTCAAACCCCCTATCTATCTCATTACAAGGCTTCCAGAACACAATATTAACCATAAGTGCTTCAGGAGATGTTTCACTTAAATAGAGAGACAGTTCACTTATGAAATGATGACCTCATCAATGTGTTGTAGAGAAGATGTTTGTGATAAAGGTGGGATAACTGGATGGGGGAGTCTTTTCCCACTTTAAATGCTTCACCTAAATGGAAGTAGATATAGCACATCTGTAGAGGAAATATGTGCACCTGACATTTTAATCACACAGACAAGTTCACCACTGTTAGACCTGAACCTCCTACTTATTTAGTGGCATCATTTAGTAATTTTAATTAGAAGTGCCCAATTATTTTTTTTTCTTTTTGTGAGAGAGGAAATTTCTAGAATGTGCTTTGGTAGGAAGGGTAGATTAGGTGACATGTGCAGTTATTCAGAACATGCAAGACAGATAGAAATGGTGAAGATGGACACAAATGGTTGGGGAACACCTTAATTTGAGATAGGTAAGGGACACTGGAGGGACATCCATGTCCAGTCTGAGAACAGTAAGAATCTAGTTTCAGACTCAGAACTGTCATCAGTGTCTCCTGTGGCATTTGCCTGGGTCAGTGCCAGATATGGTATCATTTTAGCAAAAACAGGCAGGACCTTTTAAAACCCTAACCAAATATGAAAAGCACTAAGTGCACCTTTGGCAATACTTGTAAAGCAAAACAACAATGATACGCAGTCAAACTACAACAGCACCTTCAGAAATACTTTTAAGCAAAACAACAAAGGTATTTTTGTAGTCTGGCTGTGTACCATTGTTGTTTTGATTTATGAGTATTACTGAATGTGCTGTTGTCATTTGGCTATGTACCATTGTTTTGGTTTACCTTTTTAGAACCTTACCAGTCTGGGCACCAAAGCCCCTCCCCATTATGCCCTCCAACAACCCTGTCTGCTCCTGAAGTGTCACAAAATCACTATCTCCACTAGTACTGCTCCTGGAGGGTCACTGTAGACAAATATGTAATGTACACCTTTAAGAAGCTTTATAGGGGCTTGCACAAGTGTATAAATACTGAGCATTTGTGAGCCTGACTGTGATTTTGTAGTACAGGCAGTTCCCGGGTTATGATCATCCAACTTGCGAAAAACCCATAGATACAAACAAGCTGCTGAAATGTCAGAAATAATGTGAAAAAAAAATTTTAAAAAGTTGCCTAAATCTGTGTGTGTGTGTGTGTGTGTGTGTGTGTGTGTGTGTGTGTGTGTGTGTGTGTGAGAGAGAGACAGAGAGAGAGGGAGACAGAGAGAGGGAGAAAGAGAGAGATATTGGGAGAATGAGAGAGCAATGTGTGAGTAAATGCAAGTATGAATGAGGATGAGACTGTGTGTGTGAGATCTGGAGACAGCGATGTGTGAGTGAATGCAGGTATGAATGAGGATGTGACTGTGTGTGTGAGATCTGGAGACAGCAATGTGTGAGTGAATGCAGGTATGAATGAGGATGTGACTGTGTGTGTGAGATCTGGAGACAGCGATGTGTGAGTGAATGCAGGTATGAATGAGGATGTGACTGTGTGTGAGAGATCTGGAGACAGCGATGTGTGAGTGAATGCAGGTTGTGTGTGAGATCTGGAGACAGCGATGTGTGAGTGAATGCAGGTATGAATGAGGATGTGACTGTGTGTGAGAGATCTGGAGACAGCGATGTGTGAGTGAATGCAGGTATGAATGAGGATGTGACTGTGTGTGTGAGATCTGGAGACAGCAATGTGTGAGTGAATGTAGGTATGAATGAGGATGTGACTGTGTGTGTGAGATCTGGAGACAGCGATGTGTGAGTGAATGCAGGTATGAATGAGGATGTGACTGTGTGTGTGAGATCTGGAGACAGCGATGTGTGAGTGAATGCAGGTATGAATGAGGATGTGATGAGGATGTGACTGTGTGAGATCTGGAGACAGCGATGTGTGAGTGAATGCAGGTATGAATGAGGATGTGACTGTGAGTGAATGCAGGTATGAATGAGGATGTGACTGTGTGTGTGAGATCTGGAGACAGCAATGTGAGTGAGTGGGGTATGAATGAGGATGTGACTGTGTGTGTGAGATCTGGAGACAGCGATGTGTGAGTGAAATGAATGAGGATGTGACTGTGTGTGTGAGATCTGGAGACAGCGATGTGTGAGTGAATGCAGGTATGAATGAGGATGTGACTGTGTGTGTGAGATCTGGAGACAGCGATGTGTGAGTGAATGCAGGTATGAATGAGGATGTGACTGTGTGTGAGATCTGGAGACAGCGATGTGTGAGTGAATGCAGGTATGAATGAGGATGTGACTGTGTGTGTGAGATCTGGAGACAGCGATGTGTGAGTGAATGCAGGTATGAATGAGGAAGAGATGGTGTATGAGAGAAGAGTGAAGAGTGAGAATGATGTGTGAATGAATACGTGTATGAATGAAGACGTGACTGTGTGTGTGTGTGTTTGTGTGTGTGTGTGTGTGTGTGTGTGTGTGTGTGTGTGTGTGTGTGTGTGTGTGTGTGTGTGTGTGTGTGTGTGTGTGTGTGTGTGTGTGTGTGTGCGTTCGTATGTGATACCCCTGAACCTCTTAGAGCAAGAAATCTGGACAAAGCCATAAATAAAAGTGGGACAAATGCCCAATAATAGGGACAATTTAATAAATATTGCTCTTATAAACTTAGAAGGCTGATAGAATAAGAGATTTTGGATTAGCATGAATTTTCTGAAGGGTATGAATTCTGAAACGCAAATGTCTGTCATCATATCTGTCAAGAAATCTGGATAAAGATATAAATAAAAGTTGGACAAAGGCCTAAAAGTAGGGACAATTTTTAAATATTGCTGTTATGAACTTAGAAAGTTGACAGAATAACAGGTTTTCCATCAGCATAAATTATCTGAAGGACATTAAGTCTGGAACTCAAATGTCTGTCATCATTTTCTAACTGCAATATGCAATGATTTACTCCTAATTTTCCAGAAAACCAGAAGTATATGGAAAATAGACCAACAACAGGATGCCAAAATCTGGATATTCTGCAAAAATGTATACAGTTGAGACATTATTTTCTAACGACAGTCTTTAACGATTTGCCACTACTTTTGCTAAACAATCACAATTTTATGAAACATGGACCAAAATATGAGGAACAAATCTGGACATTCTGTGAAAATCTGTACAGTTGAGAGGTATGTGTATGTGAAAAAGTCCTCACAAGCACTGCGTTTAATAACAAGATGCCTTAAACCAGCTTTGTTGATAGGAAGTAAGGAAGCATAGCTACAGTATACAGTATTATGTTCAAGATTTTTTTTTTGTTTGAAAGGATTTTTAATGTATTTTATATGCAAAGAAAAGTACAGACTAAAAAATGGATCTCATCCTTAACCCGGGGACTGCCTGTAAGGTGTTGATATATAAGCATGCATGTCTGTGTTGTTTGTCAGTTAATCAGTTTGTTTATATTTTGTACTGCTGCTATCCATGTTGATGTGTTTCTGTGTAATAAAGTATATAAATGAATGACCCCGCCTATTAGTGTTTAATTATAAACCAAGATGAGCAGCATGGTGTCAGAATGGGATCCAGAAATCCAGATTCAGGACTGAGAAGGCATTCAGTTAATGGCGGAGGAGTATAAAGGAATGGATCATGCCTACTGCACATATAACTCACAAAAAGAGTTTAGAAACCTATTTCAGGTATCAAAACTTACTTAAATTATTTCTTATTTGCAAAATGTAAAACAAAGCACTCAGAATGCTCTAAATGAATCTCTAAGTAAACAAAATGTCCAAAACTGCGACATACTATGGAAAATGTTTGAAACAAAGTCCAAATCTCATAAAATTAATAAAATAAAAAAAACTAATTTTTTCAGTATGAACTATTTTTTTTGCATTAATTAAAGTTATTCAAGCTATCCAAAGTATAGAAAATGTTTGTGCAGTATTACAGTGCAGTTATTTCACAAAATACAGCCATTTCAAAGCATATTTCACAAAGTACAGTATTTCAAAGAGTTTGTTGTGCATTTGAATGTTATTACAAGTACTTTATTGTGTGTGCATGTTCATATATAATTACAAGGGCCATATTTTCAGTGAGTGTGTTTGGGCATACTTTGCTGCCATGGCTGAAATATTTTGTAGACCAATTTCACTTGTCTTTGATAAAAATATTGTGAGAGTTTGAGAGTGTTTGAGCAAGACTATGATATTTTCATACAAGTTGCATTTTCTGATAAAGATGACCAAACAAAAGCATTTATTCTACTTAACTTGACTAGTTCAGAAGCCATAGAATGAGAGTGTTCATTTGTGTATGCATCTGTTGTATATGCAGCAGAGTGGGGAACTGCAATATGGTGGTACCAGCTGAGTCAAGGGAAGACCCCAAGTGCTTAAAACTTACATTTAGAGAAATGTGTAACCTCAAACAAATATTACAATGGAAAGGCACTTATTTTACACAAGAGATAAAAATCTTGGGGAAATATTTGCCGCATATATAACTGACTTGAGAAACAAGGCTAAAACATGCAGATTTGGTGATTTAAGGGATGAGTTGATAAAAGATAGAGTTGTGTGTGGTATTAAAGATGATGCTGTGAGAAAAATTTTGCTTAGTGACAGTGATTTAACTTTAAATAAGGCCATTGAGATTTGTCAGATATATGAGCTCACAGAAAACCACACAAATATGCTTACAAATTAGAAATGCATATGCCCAGTATATTCTAAAGCTCATGTTGATAGTATGCAACATGTGGTTAAAAAACAGGCCCAAGTGCATGGCAGCAATTATAAGACCTGCAACAGTCACTGGGAAAACTCACAGCTTTCTAGCAAATTCCAGAGTGTGCACAGTTTCAGTGAAGCACAAGGGTGAGTCAGCAAACTCAAAGAATGTGCCTATACCCAGTTTCATTGCCAACTGTCATAATTGTGGTGCAAGTCATGAACCCAAAAGAGAAAAGTGCTTAGCTTTTGGTCAGCAGTGCCACAAAAGGTTTTGTAAATCAAATAAGGAACATTCTTTTATTAAAAGAGAATATTCAAAGAGACAAGCTGATCAATTAGAAAGCTGTGACTCTACTTTTTATGTTGATGGTGTGTCTGTGCTTAAGGAAAAAGTCAATGCAGTAGATTTATGGGTAAAGAATGATGTATTTTGTACTGTTCAGATAAATGGAAGACCCATAGAGCTCAAAGCTGATAGAGATTCAAAGTGCAATGTTATGTCAGCAGAAACATTTGCTAGAGTATGTGCTGGTGAGAAGCTTGATTTGGCAAAATGTGTGAAGCGTGTTGCTTATGGCGGTGAAGAAATTCAAACTGAAGGTTCGGTAGTGTTTTCATATTACTCTGCTGGGAACAGCTATGACTTGCAATTTTTTACCTGGTCAAAAAGGACGTACAGTCATTATTAGGCCTCAGAGACAGTTTGAAAATGGGACTACTTTCATTTAATAAGGAAGTCCACCATATAAGCTTAAAAGACCACTGTTCTAATTTTGCCAGGTCTATGTTCTCTACCTATGCTGATCTTTTCCAAGACAAACTAAGCAAACCCCCAGTTGTGTACTCCATGACGTTAGACCCTGAAGTCAGTCCAGTTGTAAGGCACCCCATAAAGTTCCAGTACCTATGCAGAACAGAGTCAAGGCTGAGCTAGCTAAAATGGAGCAGCAAGGTATAATTTGTCCAACTGATGAACCAGCTGAATGGATATCCTCCATGGCTGTGGCTCATAAGAAAAGCTCAGATGACATCAGAATATGTATCGATCCAAGATATTTGAACAAAGAACTGAAAGGAACTCATCATCCAATGTATACAGTCAAAGAAGTCACTGCTCTCATACAAAATGACACTGTTTTTTCTATCTTAGATGCAAAGAGTTCATTTTGGAAAATTTTGCTTGATCAAAAATCTTTATTGCTAACCTCTTTCAGTACTCGTTTTGGCAGTACAGATTTTTGACAAAGTCATTTGGGATAAATTTTGCCAGTGAAGTATTCCAGCCTGCAATAGAGCAAATTTTTTCTGGGTAGCCATATGCTATTATAGTAAATGATATTCTAGTAGGAGGTAATGGTAAAGCTGAGCATGACAGAAACCTCAAGAAAGTTCTTGAAGGAGCATGTGAAGTGAATCTTAAGTTGAATCCTCAGAACTCCAAATTCAGGCTATGAGAAGTTACTTATGTTGGCTTACGGGCAGATCCTTCCAAGCAGGCAGCAATTCTCGAGATGCCAGCTCCGTTCAATGTTCAAGCCTTACGACATTTTCTTGGTATGGCTAACTACCTAGGCAAGTTCATTCCCGCCAACTTTCAGCACAGAGCTGACATGCAAAGATGTATCATGGTCATGGTCAGAACAACACCAGAAAGTATTTGATGTCGGAATTTCCTAGTAAACAAAAATAAATAAATAAGTAATAAATAAATAAATAAATAAATAAATGTCCTAAAACAGAATTGCCAGTCCACCAAATCTCAGATACTATAATATTCATAAACCAATTACTCTTTCTTGTGACGCTTCAAAGTTTGGTCTTGCTGCAATCATTCTTCAAGAGAGTAGACCAGTGGTGGCTGGTGAGTTCAAATCAAAGGGGGGCTGCAGGAGACAGCTGAATGGGTGGGGCCAATCAGAAGGGGTGTGGTCAACTAGAAAGGGGAGGGGCTATGCTCAAAACCTGGAACTTTAATTAAAAACGCTGCCTTGGGTGCCAAACCATCATTATGAGAGTCCAATCAAGACAATGTGAAGTGTAGAAGAATATTTCAATGCATTAGCTGCATGACAGCTTACTTAATATCTAGATGG
Source organism: Protopterus annectens (assembly GCF_019279795.1). Lineage (NCBI taxonomy): Eukaryota > Metazoa > Chordata > Ceratodontiformes > Protopteridae > Protopterus > Protopterus annectens. The sequence continues at coordinate 747,753,469 of NC_056734.1, read as the reverse complement.
ATACAAAAAGGCTGTGAGGCATGAAAAAATAAATTACTTTTTAAATACATTATTGGAATGCCAGTCAAAATCAAGTACAAGAAAAACCAGCAGCACTCAACTCATACCACTTCTCCTTGCACTGCAGTTCTAATTATAATTTATATTCAGCTTTATTAAAGTACCAAGTAACATGCTGAAAGTAGCAATCTCTGTGATACCCCACTTGTAAAAATGTTTCTTATCCAAAAAAGACCTGCTGCCTGACAACAACTGTCTTCTTGTTTCATGGGAAAAACATGATCAAAGTAAAAAATGAAAAGCAAACAAGAAACAAGCTCAAGATACATTGCTTAAAGGATTACAGCACAGGTAATGGACCACACACGATAGATTGGCATTCTGTTTGGTTTACAGGTAAAGCCTGCAAAGATGACTGCAAGTCTCCAACAAATGTAATGAGCTTTTTAAAATAATGTAATCCTGTCCTTTATTACAAATACTGTCATATACACATTTCAATACGCACGGCTTATACATTATCTAGTTATGCAAGTATTCTCTGCATGGCAACAGAAAGGTTTTCACTGTTGGCAATTCTTTAACAGTATGCTTATTAAAGCTTACTTGCATCTTACAATCTCAGACAAGCTTACCTGATGGTCATTAAAGCATTGCTACTTAAACACAGAGCAACAGGCACTTTCTGAGTAATAATAAGCATAAATCAACAGTATAAAAAAATGACAAACCAGAACATTCTGCAAAAGCAAGGACAGAATAAAAGTAGTACTTGTGTCTACCTTGGATGGGGGGATACTCTGCACATTTACACTGCATAACTGCTCCTTGCTTTACTTGGACACATCCAGAGTCACACTACATGAGGCAGTGGGATGCAACAAGTATGTCACAATTTGAAATGTCTCTGGCTGACTGTGAAGGCCCTGACACATTTGTCATATCTTTCAACCTCAGAGCAAGAAATCTGGATGAAGCCATACATAGAAGTGGGACAAGGCCCAAAAATAAGGACAATTTTAAATATTGCTCTTATAAACTTAGAAAGGTAATAGAGTAGCAGGTCTTGCATTAGTATGAATTTCTGAAGGGTATGAAATCTGAAACACAAATGTCTGTCATTATTTTCTAACTTCAGTCTTTAATGATTTGCTACTAATTTGCCAAAAAAACACAATTTTATGAAAAAATGGACCAGAAATGTGATGCAAAAACATAAAATAGCCACACAATACAGCTGGGAACCTGTCAAAGAAGGGACACTTTTTTAATATTAGTACTGCTAACATGAGCAGCTGACAAAATAAAAGAATCTGCATGCATTTCTGAAATAAAAGTAATCTATAACTCTGATTATTACAGTTATTTCTTAATTGTAAACCCTCCATGTTTTCTTCCAAAACTGCCATTTTGCGGTGGGATTATTAGGGGAAGAGCAACATTTTGAGCCCAAATCGGGGACAGTTCAGAGGTTTGGATATGCCTAATTCTTTAAAGCAATTTATTTGCTTATGCCTCTCAACCTGTTAATGCAGGAAATCAGGACAAGGCCAAATATACTTATAAACAGTACAAAAAATTGTTGTATAAACTGAGACAGTTGATAGAATAACAGGTCTTGCTTTAGCATGCATTTTTCTGAAGGTTATGAAGTCTGAAACTCAGTGTCTGTCATTATGTAGTGACTTAATTCCTAAATTATTTGCCAGAAAACCACACATTTAATGAGGAACAAACCAAAGAAGCAAAAATCTATTCATTCTGTGAAAATCTAGACAGTTGAGAGGTATAGTTCTGCCGGGGCTGTCTTTGAGTTTGCCGCCATTCCCCCTCACAAAATCATGGTTGAATGGAGCCTTCCCCCTTCAGCTATTCCAATGAACCATTACTTGACTATTTCACCCCATTTACCATAAACAATAATGTGCATACTGCTTTACTTCTATGATGATTTGGACTTCATTTGAAAGTTTTATTTTGCATTTTACAGCACATACTCATAGACATCTGCTAAACAAAGCAATGCAATTTCACAGTGAAAACAGACTTAGCATTAAAACTTCTCTGCCCTTGAAACTCACATTCATTGAAACAGCATTGAAACCCACATTCAAAGAAAATACATTTTGCCAGTGACAGATAAATATTAACTTTGGGCTGTTTTCAAATCATAGGTCCCTTGCACATGAAACATACACGTGGTCTTTGATACACCTTCTGATTTTATTAAATTATATTCATTGTACAATATAATACAGCTGTAGAGGGCGTTTTTTAAATTTGTTTTGAACATTTTTCCAGTAAACAATGAAACAAAATGCATGCATCAATAATGACAAAACTGCCCAATTCAGAACATTTTTCCAGTAAACAATGAAAAAAAAATGCATGGACCAATAATGACAAAACTGCCCAATTCAGAACATTTCTATCATAAAAGTCTACTCAAACTTCTACAGTCCACCAGTATCAGTAAATATGCACAATCTCTGAAGAAGTAAAAGTCATCTAAATAATTCCACATTAAAGAAATCTGTAACTAATGAAGAGGTTGTTGTTAGCAAACAACTTTATATGTCATTGTTTCATCTACATATAAAGTGTATGTTGCCCTTGAGGAATAAATTGCCTATGTTTCATTAAAAAATTATAAGCTAATAATATTGCAATAGGGAATGGATGGCAAACTAACAGGTTCAGAGTTACGAGGCATCTTCACCAAAAGGGACTGCAGCATCCACTCCCTTTACAATACAGTACAGTATCAGCAATGCATCTACCTACTGTGGGAGTAGAACCCACAGCCTTCTGCATCAAAAGCAAGTACACTACCTGTTGCGCTATCAACAATGCAAGACAAACTAAGCAAACCCCCAGTTGTGTACTCCATGACGTTAGACCCTGAAGTCAGTCCAGTTGTAAGGCACCCCATAAAGTTCCAGTACCTATGCAGAACAGAGTCAAGGCTGAGCTAGATAAAATGGAGCAGCAAGGTATAATTTGTCCAACTGATGAACCAACTGAATGGATATCCTCCATGGCTGTGGCTCATAAGAAAAGCTCAGATGACATCAGAATATGTATCGATCCAAGATATTTGAACAAAGAACTGAAAGGAACTCATCATCCAATGTATACAGTCAAAGAAGTCACTGCTCTCATACAAAATGACACTGTTTTTTTCTATCTTAGATGCAAAGAGTTCATTTTGGCAAATTTTGCTTGATCAAAAATCTTCATTGCTAACCTCTTTCAGTACTCGTTTTAGCAGTACAGATTTTTGACAAAGTCATTTGGGATAAATTTTGCCAGTGAAGTATTCCAGCCTGCAATAGAGCAAATTTTTTCTGGGTATCCATATGCTATTATAGTAGATGATATTCTAGTAGGAGGTAATGGTAAAGCTGAGCATGACAGAAACCTCAAGAAAGTTCTTGAAGGAGCATGTGAAGTGAATCTTAAGTTGAATCCTCAGAACTCCAAATTCAGGCTATGAGAAGTTACTTATGTTGGCTTACGGCCAGATCCTTCCAAGCAGGCAGCAATTCTCGAGATGCCAGCTCCATTCAATGTTCAAGCCTTACAACATTTTCTTGGTTTGGCTAACTACCTAGGCAAGTTCATTCCCACCAACTTTCAGCACAGAGCTGACATGCAAAGATGTATCATGGTCATGGTCAGAACAACACCAGAAAGTATTTGATGTCGGAATTTCCCAGTAAACAAAAATAAATAAGTAATAAACAAATAAATAAATAAATAAATAAATAAATGTCCTAAAACAGAATTGCCAGTCCACCAAATCTCAGATACTATAATATTCATAAACCAATTACTCTTTCTTGTGACGCTTCAAAGTTTGGTCTTGCTGCAGTAATTCTTCAAGAGAGTAGACCATTAGCTTATGCATTCAGAACTCTAATTCAAACTGAAATGCAATATGCCCTGAGAGAGAAGGAGCTCTTGATAACTGTGTTTGCATGTTCAAAGTTCCATGATTGCATTCATGGTAGACCTACCCAGATTGAAACAGATCACCAACCTCCAGTCACTATTTTGATAAAGCCTATGCATGCAGCTCCTATCAGATTGCAATGCATGATATTGAAATTACAAAAAGTATAATTTCAATCTTATTTACCCAAAAGACAAACTTTTTTATCTTGCTGATACATTATCCAGATTTCCCAGAAATACCACTGAACAGAATGAAAATGAGAAACTTGATTTTGAAGTCATAGAAGTGAGACATTTTTCTTCTACTTCTTGATGAGCTTCAAAGTCATACAGCCACAGATCCAGTTTTTCAGAAGCTCAACCACTTTGTCAGTCAAGGATGGCCTTCAAAGCAATCTTGTTTAACAGTAGAAGTGAAACCTTATTTTCCTTACAGAGATGAGAATTTGTTTAACAAAAGTATCATCATGAAAGGTCCAAAAATGATTGTTCCAAAAACCTTAAAGAGTCCATTACCATTTTGCATCCTGTCCACCCTGGAACTGATTCTATCAAAAGAAGGGCAAAAGGACTAGTATTTTGGCCTTCTATAGCACAGGACATTGACAGAGTATTTTCATGTTGTTCTGTATTTAATAGTACTAAGCCACATCAACAGAAAGAACCACTTCAGCTAAACCAGATTCCTGAACTACCTTGGTCAAGAGTAGCTACAGACATTTTCAAATGGAATGGTCAACATTACTTGGTGTTAGTAGACTCTTATTCAAATTGGTTTGATATTGCCCTACTTCCTAATCTAGCATCCAGTACTGTCATTACTAATATGAAGCGTCATTTTACTATGTCATATCAGGTATATGCTTTTAAAGTTAAAAACCCGCATTTGCAAATATTGAATTGTTAATGTCAAGCAGCATTGCAGTTAATATCTTATAAATGCTATCCTGTAAAAAAATCTAATGTCTGTTTCTGAATATTGAACCCACACACAATTAAGCAAATTCCATATTTCCTCTCACTAGATGGCACTGTTCCACTGGATAAAGCGGCTCACCTAACCAGCCCACCTCTGCTGCTTTCGGGAGACTCCTTCACACAGTCACAACTGGAATATTTTTGTTTTTCTTTAATTGTGGAATACCACATTTGCCTACTAGTGTCTGCTCTGACTAGGGACATAGGATCCTGGTGCCAGACCTCTCCGGTATCATTCTCCCCATTTCCCTCCTTCAGTAACCCCCAGGATTGCAGACTAACATACACTCCTGCATAAACTTACAGATTGTTTTTCTAAACCATCCACTTACCTTGTTCTGCCGGGCCAGTCATTGCAACATCTCAGTTCCCCTCCCACACCTATTCTACCGCTCATCCACCAGGAAGTTTCTAATAGAACCCACACTCCCAAGGCACCAGTTTTAAATTAGGTATTGGCTTATCCCTGCATCAGATGCTCTCCTTCCCTCTACGTGTGTGCTCCCTGGTAGGAATTTAGCTTATCAAGCTTTTACCTATTGCTGAAAGCCTGTTTTTACACCCTTACTGTGTGCTTGAATTTTGGCCAGCTGATAGACCTGTTATTATTACTTGCTGAAAGTGCATCTGTTTAACTGTATTTTGTATTTTGATCATGCTCTGCTGATAGACTGCTGTTACTACTGGGAAATGTTGTTGAACTTACTTAATGTGCAGTAGACTGAGACATGCCATGCCTAAATGCAGCCTATGATCCTTAGTGTCAGGTATGCTAGGTGCCTATGCATTGCTATGATTTAAATGTAATGTGCTAACTGCTTCCCTAGGGCAACCTTTGGTTTATCAGCTTAACTGCTTAAACTCACACACTTGAACAGGGATTTGTTTTACTATGTTTAACATCATATTACTGCTGTGAAATGCACTAGCCTTATTACCGTCTCCAACTCCATTCCCTTAACCACATCTGACTGAACCAATGGATTGCAATGCTATTTACAACATCCTCTTTTTGTCATTTGTCTTTTTACTCTGGTCTCATCCTCACTACATTTTCCTTCTTGGCTATACTTTCCATTTGAATCCCCCCTTCCACCCTGTAAATGCTGTATTCTACTCCCATATCTCCCATTGCCCTGGTTTTCCATGACCTATTTTGCCACTCCTAGCTTTGTGCTATTTCACAAATGCGCACAAGCTGCACTCTGTGGCTTAACCTTATATTTCTCTCCCTATTTTCTCCCGCCTAATTCTGCTGCTTCTAAGCCCCTTGCATACATTAGTTTTGTTTATTTTTTCCTTCAACTTAACTATTTACCTGTAGTTCAGTATCATTCATTATAATTAAGACTGCTTTGCTTCCTCCCTGAACAAAGGGCTTATCAATGGTATTGTGTTTTTCTCTCTTCTTTTCAGCCAACCTTAACTAGAACAAGTGCCAGTCTACTCCCCACCAGCCTGGTTTGTTTGGACAGCACCACACTGAATAATTGCAAGACTATTGCCAAGCTCCTTCTCAACATAAAAAATGGAATGAAAAATCCCTATAACAACAATGTATGTGCAGCTTATGTGCTTGTGACCTCTGTGGTCCCAGTCCTGACTTAATTTGTTGGTATTGAAGCATTTAGCTAAGACTTAAGCCTACTGTTCTTGCACATTTGCAGAGAAGGGCTATCAAGAGCATTCATCTCCCCACCTGATTCCTTCCTTCTAAGCTCCTGACCCTCTTCCTTAGACTAGTTATTTTTTATTTTCAATTTTTCTCTCTTCTCACTAGATGGCAGTGTTCCACTGGATAAAGCTGTTCACCTAACCAGCCCACCTCAGCTGCTTTCCGGAGACTCCTTTACACAGTCACAACTAGAATATTTTTGATTTTCTTTAATTGTGGAATAAAACACTTGCTTACTAGTGCCTGCTCTGACTAGGTACATAGGATCCAGGTGCCAGACCTCCCCAGTATCACACTCCCTATTTCCCTCCTTCAGTTACCCCCAGGATCACAGATTAACATACTCTCCTTCATAAACTTACAGAATGTTTTTTAAACCATCCACTTAGCTCATTCTGCTGGACCAGCTCACTCTGTTTGCCCTTGCTACACTCTGGCTCACTCCACTCACCTATCCTACCCCCATTCCCACCCACTTCTGACATAATTTCCTTTATTATCTCACCCTGTAAACTACTCCCCCACTAACCCCTCCTTCCAACCCCTAATATCTGATCACATTTCCCCCTGCATCTCCAAACTTCCCCCAACACCCCTACCTTAACAGTCTTCGGTATGCCTCACATTCACTAGCTAACACACTCTAACTCCTTCTACTGGTACTACTTATCCTACCTACATCTCTTCCACACATGCAACACCCCCTCATCCCTCAGCACTTTACCATGACAAACATCACCCTCCTCCTAGCATTTCTAACTGCTTCTACCCTATCTTATATAACCTCACCTCATACAACTTCCCCCTCAAACCCAACTACCAGTCCCCTAACTCTACCAATCCCCCAGTCTTCACACAACTCCCACACTCACCCATAACCACATTCCCATCCACTCTGTCAAAAACCTTCCCTGCAAACACAAATTTGGATACTCCGAAGCCAACTTTCCAAAAAGGAAAACCTATATACTATCTACTAAACATCCCTACTCCGCATCCAATCCCCAATCTTCTGTCCCTGCTACTTATAGGTAACATACACCTTAACCTTGGCCCAACCTCCCCACACATATCAATACCTCCAGACAGTCCACCCCTCCCCACTCCTATATCCCACCAAAACACACCTCTATATATTCAAATAACATGAGAAGCATACTGAACAAAACCACTGAATTCCACTCCTGGATATCTGTACACTCCACAGACATCATAGCCCTCTGTGAAACTTGGCTAAAACCCCACATTGCAGACAAAGACATCTTCCCCCAAGCCTACAACATCTTAAGACTAAACAGAACCCAAAAAAGGTGGTGGAGTTGTGTTCTCTGACCAACTTACCCTAACCCCACTAGCTATCCACTCCTTCCCAGCATCACCTGCAGAAATTCTTGTTGCAAACTGTAAACTGAATACTCACACCTGACTAATCTACATTCCACCTGGCGACAACATTGCAGTACCAGAAAATAACTTTTCCTCACTCTGCACTGACCTCCCCAATGAAACTATACTCCTTGGAGATGTCAGCATCAACTGGTTAACTTTCTCCACCAAATCCCCCTCTGCCTCTATTAACTTACATTGTTTCACCCAACTAATATCCACACCTACTTATACCTCTAAATCTACTAATCATTCATCTCTCCTTGACTGAATCCTAGTAACACACCCCCATAAGTATAATTTCCCCAAAACCCTACCAGTCACCCCTAGTGACCACTGCCCAATTAAAGTCCTCCATTTTTCTTCTAACATGTATAAGCCACATAAGATCAAAGCATGTCACAAATAAAGCAACTTTGCCTCAAATAAACTAAACAGACAGCGCTCAGCTATCAACTGGTCATTCCTTAGCCACATACCCTTTGAGGAGGTGGTAATTGAATTTAACAAAATATTCCTTAACATACTCAAATCCCTAACCCCCATACAAAATATTAGAATAAAATCAGCCTTATCCCTTGGCTTGCAAATGCCTTCCACACTTTAATGGCTCAGAGGGATAAAACCTGGATGCTCTGGACTAAAACCAAACTCCCCTTTAATCTCCAACAGTATAGACACCTACGCAACCTTACTAAGAAAGCCATCACTAAAGATAAGAGAAACTACTACATAAACCCTCCTGAAACACACATAAACAGCCCAAAGAAATTCTGGCATACAATTAACCAAATTCTTCATCCAGGAAACCCCTCCTCTCCCCAACCTAGCCCTACAAACACTCCTCTCTAAACTGCTACTAATTTTAACTCCTATTTTATAGACTCCATCAGAAAACTAACCAACCATCCAACCTCCTACTCCGATTCCACCTCACCCACCAACCCTCCTAAAATCTGCAACACCCCTGCAGACTGCTTCCTGAAAACTGTATGCATCAATACATTAAATCCCTACATTTTAAACTTAAGTCATGCTCCCCCTCAACAGATGATCTCCCTCCACTCTTCCTCCAGAAAGCAGCCAACTCCATAGCCCTACCGATCTCCATTCTCATTAACCAATCCATCACTGAGGCCAATGTCCCAGCAATCTGGAAAACATTCTGCACCCTACTTATCCATAAAGGTGGCAGCTCCACCAAACTATCCAACTTTAGGCCCATTTCAATTCTATCACCCCTTTCAAAGATCCTGAAAAAATGTGTTCACAAACAAATTTTACAATGCCACATAGAGAAGAACCGGGTTCAGGCACCTAGGCAGTGAGACATTTCCCTGTGGTACATTTGACTGGGGACAAATGGCTGAAGTGACATTCAGCTGCAGAGAAATATGGCTGTTTGCAAATTGTCCTTAGACAGCATAGAGATGCCCTGCTTTATTGAGACAATAGGCTGAGGAATGGTGTCTGGTACACTTTGGGGATGACCAGTGGGGACAAGGGGGTAAAGTGTGATCCAAATCTGTTAGCCAGCAGGTTGGCTATTTCCTCTAGTTCAGTACGGGTGATGCCATCCACAACCAGCTCTGTGCATAGCTGGGTAATCCCCTTAAAATTTTAGCTGTAGTTAAAAAGTGCTTGGTAATTTTCCTTGGTTAGGGAGGCTATTTTTGCTTCATAATATGCTTTTAAGGACTTGGCTGGTTCTTTGATTTGTTTGCTTAGACTAGTGAGGGATTTCTTCCTCTGCTGAGCCTGTTCCCACTTATTTATTAACATCAGTTTCTTTTTTTCTTTTGATGTATAACGTTTTTATACCAGAGTGGCTTGTTTTTCAAGAAAGACCTGGTTTTAATCCTGTCCAGTACTGCCGATTGCATACATATGTTTAAGTGCTTATACAGGGCATTGGTGTGCACTTTTGCATAGGATTATGTGTTTTCTGGGTTTGGAGGAGCTTTGAAATTTCTTATGCCATCGCTTAGTAGGAAATCATTTGTCTTTCATAAATTCATTAACATTTTTGAGCTTGATGGATTATCTGGTTACACAGGGGATAGTGGGAGTGCAACATTCCCCCATGTTAGTGAGTACTATGATCAGGATATTTAAGCCCTGAGTTGGTGTGCAAACCAGTTATTCCAGAGTATTTGCATTGACAAAGTCCAAGAACCTCTGAGCCTGCATGCTAGTGGTTGTGTATGCTCCAAGTCAATGGTAAGATAGTTAAAATCACCCATTAGTAAGGTGAGGGAGATTCCAGTAAGTCCAGGTATGTAGGATGTTTTTCGTAGTTCATAGTGAAGGACTTATAGCTAGTGATAATGTGGTAGGGGATTCTTGCCTATGTTTGGTTTGACATGGAGTAGCTCAAGACAGTCATACTGTTTGACCAGTCTTGAAGTGTACTTATCCTTTATGAAGATGGTACACCTCCTGCATTGGTTCTTTCTTGCTTAATTGGTGGTCTCAACATATGGAAGGTGTTGTAGCCTTGCACAGCCATGGAGTGACAACTTTGAATGACGTCTCGGTGACTTCAAAGGCATCACTGTTTTCCAAGGTGAGGAGTGCTTCCTGGGAGTGAAGTTTCTTGTTTAGCTTCCTAGCATTGAGCAGCAGTACCTTGAGCTTACCAAGAGACATTTTTGTTATGTTGAGAGGGTACTTACTTTGACACTGCCTAAGAAAGGTACTATAGGGGTGGCTAAATCCTTTGCCAGTATCTGAAAGACTAGATGAGACAGGTGCAGACCAGCTCTGGCAAAACAGCATTGCCTGACAATCATGTCCTCCCAAGCTGACAAATATTGGATCCCCTTGGACTGACACCAAAAGTTAAGCCAACTAATAAAGTAAATCTTTTTTTTTTTTTGTATTGCGGCATCATCCTTGGTAACAGTAGAATGCAGCTCAAGGCTAGGATCATAATCTGAGAGCTCAATCATGTCTCTCTTCATGTAGTCATTCACACCCACATAAACTATGATAGAGTCATACTAGAACTTGTGGCTGAGTGACTTGAGTGCTTATGTGATCTGACAGATCCTTGCACCTGACAGGCAGCTAATTGTAAACTTCTCCTTATCCAGCCCAGTGAGGGGGGACATCTGTGTGTCTCTTTATGGAGTCTCTATTACCAGTATGTTAGGTTTTGTGGTGCTTTGCCTTATGGGCTTGTTTGTAGAGACCCTGGTGTGTGTATTACTATATGTTGTGGTTGTTCTTTGCTTTGTTGTGTGTATATGTGGTTTCTGAAGGCAGCATTTGAAAGGCCTCTGGTAAGTTATTAGCAAGCACCTCATCAAAAGTGGGTTTGTGTGTGGAATCCTTATTTAGTGTGGGAAGTGATATGTGTGCTGACAACCTGTTTGGCATTTAATTTGTCTGTATGTGAGAGTCTTGCCTCCATTTTCATAGTACAACTACATCTCTCACATATAGTATTTGTTTATTTCAGGATTAAGTGGTTGTCAGTATACATGAAGGCAATTGTTACATATCTTCAAGATGCAAATATCCATCAGGCTGGCCACAGAGATGGTAGGAAACTGCACATCAAAAATATCAGGTTCTTACTGTGGGGTTTATCAAGAAAAGGATTGGATTAATTAGACTGGACTGTGCTGGTAGCACAGAGAATATAAGTGGATACAATACGGTGTGTAATGTAAGGTTAAACAAATTAGGGATGCTGCTACATGTGCAACCTAGTTGCTACTAGAGCAGCAGGGGCACTGCTATAGTTTCAGTGATAGCTGTTTTAGGGAAATTTTATCTTCAAGGCATTTGCTTCTTTATGTGGCACTGCTAGTCACTACTGTGCAGAGAGCAGTTTTGTTCAAATGCGAGCCTTATATACAGATAAAAAGACTCAGATGTTAAGCTAACTACCAATCAGGAAAGACACAATAAGCCTTCCACCAGCAGTCTACAACTCAGATAGGTTTATATCAATACACTTCTGCGACAAGAGCATAGGAAAAATCTTTTAAATGTAAAATGTCTGTTTTGGAGCCCAAGTATATGAAGACCACACAATCAAGATGCAACACACATACAGATGTCTGTATATGTGCAACTTAATGCTTATGGAACTGCCTTTCTATGTAAAAGACAGTATTTGTGCTGTAATTACATTTCAGATGCATGAAGTTACATGACCTGAGTAATACATGGTAGAGTATATTACATACATATTTTACAAGTCCATACTGTTCTAAACACATACTTCTGATATGTGATAACTCATAATAATCATAATAAAATATTGTGAAAAACATACCTCTGGAAGTGCATTCTAATTTAAATATCATCATTGTTGTGTTTAACATAATTTATATACATCATATTGGGCTTATACAGCAAGTATTATTGATACAACTGCTGCATTAAACATAGTTATGATGCACATTGTATTTAGTGTTACATTTTAATCAAAAAGTTGTGACAAATGACATAAAGTTATCTGTAGACTCAATTCAAACCCTGCACACCATCTATTGTCTGCCTCTAAGCTCACAGCACTTATACCTTCTGCCACAGGGAAATATATCTGGCAGGTGTATTTTCTTCAATGAGTAGTAACCAGAGCATTGGCAGCCACAAACTAACATTAAGCTTGTGCTTCAGAAGGCATCCCAAATTAAAATTTTCAATTTTTTGCTTTAGCTGTGAAATGTATTTGCACATTGCCAAGAGCAGTGCAAATGCAAAATGCATTATAAAAATACCTTGTATTGCAGCGTAATACATTTAATGATATATGATATATGTGTCAAGGAACACAGCTACTATAGCTTTAGCATTACACATTCATCCCTTTCACATCTGATTGTCACATCACAAGTGGCATGTCTGCTACACATCATCAGGATTTCAAGTAATGGTAATTGTTCTAAAAGGGGTCACTCAGAGAATTGCAGGAGGTCATTCTTGCCATAGTACATACAATTACTCATGACAACAAAGTTTGCAACCTAATGCATTACTGCCATGATGAATACTTGTGAGATATGAATTAAGTTCACCAACATATATAACACATATGCCCACATTACTCATGTTGCTGCTTTTGTGTAATCACACTTTACAAAATATTATATATTACAATGCCTATGCCACATATTCTTATTAATAATGAGAAGAGGTGAGTTTGCAACAGCACCTTTGCAACATCAATTAACAGAAAGTACAGGTGAGATTCTTATCTTTTATGACACACTTTAGTCTTGTCATTCCATATACTTCATTGGGTGTGAATATTTATTCTGAATCCAGTCATAAAAATATCCATAAACTGGATTTGAACCCTGCAGTATGTGACCTCTTTCTCTAAGCTCACTTCACCTTGTACCTTGTACCACAAAATTAACTGGCAGGTAGAATTTCTTCACTCAGTACTGTCCAGGGTGCTGAAAAAAGTGCACTGGTGCCAGTCTCAATTGCTCTACTGATGGCAATCCAAATTAAATTTGTCAGTTTTTACCTTAGGAAGTGGTCTTTTGTTCACTGTTTGAGACCATTGCCAATCAAGACAGTATATTACCAAAGGGTGTCCAAAGGATGAAGAGAGAGAGAATGATAAAAAAGGTAACATAAAAGGAAACATTATGAAACAAATATTTAAAATGAGCATTTCTGATGTTACCTCCAGTTTTTTGGCTTGCCACATGAAAATATGCTAGTAAAGCATCAGCACATTCACGCACACAGTACCCTGTCTGAGTCTGAACCATCAAACCAGAGAAATAACAGCACACATTTGAGATTACTATCAGTATTTGCCACATACACAGACATGTAAGAGGAAGAAGAAAAGGTAGATTACATAGAAAAAGTTCATAGGTATACAATAGGCTAAAGACCATCTGGGCCTTTATAAATCTAGCTGTGCAGTCCAACTAAATTGTGTTCCTATGTCTCATGGATGTTTATGGATCTCTTCCTTACACTGAACATTCACAATAGAAGACATTACAACATCAAATCAGAAACATCAAAAATCCAGAACATTGAACGAGAAAGACCTTCACTGCGCAAGATCACAGTACAGTGAGGATTGGGGTTTTGCTCCTTTCCCCACTGTAGTGAGTTCCCAGAGTTTGTATACATAATTAATATGGGAGGGCTACGCCGATGCAAAGAATCAGGTTATGTGTTTCTTGTTTAGGTTTTGATGTTCCTGGTTTAATGTTATAACATTTGTTGTTGAGAAAATTTGATCTTTATATAGGAAACTACATTTACTAGGACGTAGTATTTTAGGAAGTTTCTAGAGTTTATGTGAGATATATGTTAGTTTGGCCATTACTGTCTGCCTCTTTCTATCAGAGACATGGGGGCCAGATCTGTGGTGCATTTCCTATTTCCCATCCATTGGTTAAGGTTATGCTTAAATAAGGTTAGTGATAGACTCTGATTCACATGGATAGAAAGGCTGTTCCAGAGCATGGGGATCCTTTGAGAAAAAAAAAATATGTCTTGCCATCATGTCTTGCTTATGTAAGAAGCAACATTTAAATCCTCTGATCTAGTGTTTCTGATGCTGTTTGTTTTGTGGATATGCAAAAGTTCCCTCAGAGATGCATCCAAGGATACCTTGAATGCCAGCATAGATCACCTCTTAGAAGCCTGGAGGAGACAGAGTATAGAGTTAGGGCCTTAAGGCAATCCACATAGGGCAATATGTTTGTTTATACCCTGGATTCTCCTGCTAAGGAACATTTGTGGACATTCCAACTGCTGCATATGTCTGGTCAGGTACATGCTGAAGGGGACTCTATACTCAATAATGTGTCTGATAAGAGCCAAATGAAATAGCAGTATGACTTCCTTGGACAAGGATGCCATGCCCTTCCTTATAAGTTGGGTAACATAGAATGATTTTCTTACTACCTGGCCACATGTTGGTCAAAGGCCAGATTACTCTCCACATGTGTTCCCAGATCTCTGTCTACTGGGTCAACTCTTAAGGATGTCTTATCAATTGGGCAATTAGCCTGGGTGGCAGTTTTCATAAAAGGAACTATAAGGCATTTACTGGCATTGACGTTTAGCCTGTGATTTTGGAACCAGTCATACGTCAGTGATAGACCATCTTATAAGATATCTCTGTCATGGAGATGTATGATAGCTCCTATTTTCCAGTCATCTGTGAACTTGGTCAGCCAAAGGACATTGACATTACCGTTTACTTCCATAAAGTAGATGCCAAATAGGAGCAGCCCCAGCACAGAACACTGAGGTAGCCTACTAGTGAATGGTCTCTTAGTAGAGGTGGTATTACCAATCCTGACTTCCTGCTTTCTGTTTTTGAGCAAGCTGGCAATCCAAAGAGTTATGTAGGGATTCATGCCCAGTTTAGAGAGTTGGCCAACTCTACCCTAGTGGGGTATTGTTTTGAATGCACTGTTTTCCATTCATCCATTGCCTTAGTGTCTTTCTCAAAGAAGTTCACCAGGTTTATTGGCATGATCTTCCCTCGACAAAACCAAACCGGGTTGTGTCCAGTGTCTGAAGGCTACCTATGTCTTTGTTAATCATTTCCATGATAATATGTCCCATAGCTTTCCCAATTAGAATAGCCAGCCTAAGGGAGCTGCAGCTTCTGGGGTGGGTTGGTTGATGTTCCACCTTTGTGAAGTGAGATAACCATTGTAGTGTTCCACTCTTGTGGTGCAAAACCTATTTCCATGGTTGAACTCTGACTCAAGCGGTCCTGATAGTCATGTTTCAAGCTATTTAGGAGGCATCTTGAGATATTGTCTTGGTTCATTTAGACTGTGTTTTTGATCTTTGTGAGCACTAGCAGGCAGGGGTGTAGCCAAAGATTTGCATTTTGTACTCAAACCTAATGTTGCTGCCTCCACTACCCACTTGTCAGTTTAAAAATGTACTCAGCCCTCAAAATGCTACCCCCAGATACACGGGAAGAAGCACTTTATTTTCAACTTTTACAATTTATTTCCATAAAAAGCTAGTTTTAGAGGTGTATTCCTTTTGCACAAGAACTCTTTGTGTACGGCTATACTGTGAATATTCATTTACATAGTTCTAAACATTCTGTGCTGTTTGAGTGTTGACATTTGCAAGAGATGTACTCATTTCAGTGCACTGAGTATGCCTAGCTACACCCTTGCTAGCAGGACCTGCTGCCTGTTAATACCTCAGTGGGGAGTTATGCTAGTAGTTACTTAATGGGGCTGAAGTTTGAGATGAATTTGTCAGCCAGCAAATTCACTATTTCAGTCTGCTCAGTAAAGGTGGTACCACTGACCACCAGTTTGGTACACTAGTGTGTGCTGTCTTTGAGGTTTTGGACATAGCTGTAGAAGGCATTTGAGGTGTCCTTAGCCAGTGATGTTCCTTTGTTCTCATAAGTGGTCTTGTTAGACTAAATTAGTCCTCTTAGTTTCCTGTTTACTTTTATTACAGAGCTCCTTTTATTATGGGAGTTAAGCTTCCTGATTTTAGCCATGATGTTTTTCCTTTTGTTATATACCCTATTAAATGCAGGATTCCACCAGTGTGGTTTGTTTTTTAGAGTTTGGTTTGGGATAACTTCTAGTAGGTACAACAGCCATTATACAGCCATTTACATGGTTGTACAGGGTCTCTGTGAACAATTCTGTATAGGTTGCTGCAAATTCAGGGTTGGGAGCGGCATTGAATTTTGACAAACTGCCACTTAATAGGATGTAGTTTGCTTTAGAATAATTCCTAACTGTTACAGGGTTTGCTGGGGTTAACAAGTTGATTTTTATTTCAAAGAAGATGGCTTTGTCATCCAACTTCAACAAGGAGGATGTAACACTAAAGGGGAGGTGTAGCACTTTCCCATATTGGTGAGAACCAGCTGCAGCATGTTTGAGCCTCTGTTGGGTTTGTGGCACTATCTGGTCGAGGGTATTTGTGTTAATAAACTGCAGGAATCATTGTTCCTGTGAGTATAAGGCAGTGTATGATTCCAGACTATAGAGAGGTAGTTAAAATCTCCAAAGAATAAGGTATTTGGTTTAATGGTGAGTGTTTCCAGTAGGTCTATGTATGAGCTATGGGATTCTAGTGGCATAGAGGATGGCCTGTAGCTTGCTGGGATATGCTGTGAGACTTTGTCTATGGTGATTGGCATGTGAATAAATTCCAGATCACCATTTATTTTAAACATTGTAAAGTTATGCTTGCTGCTAATATAGATTGAGACTCCTCCACCTGTTGTCACTGTCTGTGCAGCTGATGGTCAAAATGTGTAGAAGGTACTGAAGCCCTCCACTGCTAGAATAGTTTCTATGGATTTAAATCATGTGTTTGTAACAGGGCAGTTATATATATTCTTCAGAGTAAGGAGAGCTTGTAGGGTGTGGGGTTCCTTGTTTATGCCCCTAGCACTGAGTGGCAGCACCTTTAGGTTTTTTTTTTTTTGGGAGGGGTTATTTACTATGACAGTAGGTTTGTCAATTTGGCATTGCCTAAAAAGGTCACACATGAAGATGTGAAATCCTATCAATTCTCATTAAAGGTGCAACAGACAGAAGCTCTGAAAGCTATCCTTTGTAATTTGCCAGTAGATGCATTGATGAATGTGATCTTAACAAGAGTTAAGCTCATAGTTCTTATACAGGATAAAGCAAATACTTGCAGCACTGCAGCTGTTTTCTTGTCTTTATTTTGTGAGCAGCAATCCCTTATCTATGATTTTCTAGCAATAATGCTATGACATTTGCATTGCAATTGATTTATGTTTCAATGAGTAATGTACATTTTTAGAATTGCAGAAGAATTATTACTCAGAGGCACTAAGTCTGATCATAAACAACTCATTAAAATGGTAATAATTTTGATCTCCTAACTTAGTCAATATAATCACAGAATTTAGTGGAAGTCTCTTCTCGTTAACACACCCTCAATAAGTATACAGCAAAGAGGAGAGATTGTGAAACACTGATTGTTCCTGCATTCAGACTAATCATTCACAGTTGCAAGCCTTTAGCAAGTAAGTCCTTAGACTATGTTTCCATTCCCTGCACTTAGTGCAGATTGTATAATTCATGAATGTTAATGAGTTTATACCTTATTTGCATATTCACAGTACTCTGGGGTCTCAATCTGCACTATATTAAGGTAGTTATGTAGTTATGGAACTTTTATCATACTAGTGGAGACTATTTGGCTACCAAGAGCTTGCAAAACTTGTTTCTAGTTTCACAACTGACATGATACAAAGATGTGTTGTTGTTTTTTTTCAAAATGTTGTATTTCAACCTTACTAATGGAATGCATTTCACAATATATCCATTGGTTTATTGTCTGCTTTGTTTGTCCCTTGCTGTTGGCGTAACCATGTATGTCAGTTATTAGTTTCCATTACAAATGCTTGTAAACAATGTAACTGGATTTTTTTTTCAGGGCATCTGAACAGTTATTGCAGAAAAGTATTGTATAATTTAGAAGCAAGGCCAGGATTTTACATTTGTCACTCACAAAATGTGTTGAGCCTGTGATATATACCTGCATGTCCTTCACACAGGTGAACATACAACAGTTTTAGTAATTTGCAATGTAAAAATGACCATTGCTTTGTGTTAATGCTACAAAGTACTAGATTTACACATGTATTGTCCTCCTTACATAACTTTTATACTTGCTTTTTATTTCCATTACCTTTTTTAGAGTGGGGGTGTGGTTTCTGTATTAACTTGTGTGTACTCATTGGTAGCTTGATTTTTCAATTATTTGTACAAGATAGATGCATATATTCATACATATTTGTTTTCTAACAATTACTTGTGTCTTAATATTCTATTTTTCAGTTCTTTTAAGTATCATCACATACAGGACTATGGCACCCAAGGCATCTGCACCCCATAAACCGCCATATAGTGATGCAGAGAATGAAATTAACATCCAGGCAGTATGTTGACATACCTAGTGCAAGAGTTTGAGAGATACAGGTTCAGACTTTACAGTAACTGGAACACAGTGGGTTATTTGATAAGATGACAAGTAAGGAGAATGGAAACGATTTAATGATAAAACCCTTGATTTTAAAAGTCTGGATAAAAATAGCAACTATTGACTGAAAGGAAAAGCAGATAAGCTGGTGACAGAATTATATATTGTACATATTAAATCCCTTAGTGGGACATAATTGTTTGAACAGTGAGTAAAATTAGATGATCTTTATCTACAATAACTGCAGCAATGGATTCAATAAAGCCTACATGATGTATTTTCACAGTGTGAGCATCGCAGAGTGATGTGCACATAGGTGCAGAAACATTTAAATTCACTAAGGGCCATGTACCCCTACACAAACAAAGTAAGCAATGTGGCATGCTAATTTCTGCATACGTAGTTGAATTGCATGTTACTCAACCAAGGCAATATATTGGAGCTATTCAACAAACTATAAAGCAAATGTATAGACTCCATGCTGGTGTTCCCCATGAATTCCAAAACTTTTAGAATACAGCCACAGAAAGGACTCTACACAGACAGAATAAAAAGTAAAATGCTTGAGATTTGCACAGAGCTGAACTTAAGACATGACAGTAGGCTGGATGCAACAAAAGGAGAGTAACAATGGCAATATAATCCTTTCTTGTGCAATAACACAAAAGCAGCTTTGCTCCACCCCCCCTCAGATGAACAGTACACTTGTAAGTAATGCAGATATATAAAGGTATAAATGTGTGTGCTAATCAAAATAAATATAAGAAAATCATTACACAGACTATCCATAGTTACATGTCAGCATATGCAATATGTAGCTAATGAAATGCAGACATATCATCTAAAAATAAGTACTATTCTGGGCAGATATATCCCAAAGTAATATCTCGTCTTCTATGTTCAACACATAAACAATATGGCTCCCCTTCAGTGTTCCTAGCTGCATGGTTGCCTTCTGGTGTAGATTCAGGACTGTCAGCATGATGAAGATACAAATATGGTCTGAACACGTTAGAATTGCTGAATCCCAAATCCTTGGCTCCGTGTATCACATATAAACATTCTGTAAGCATACCCTCAGTGTATGGATGGAAACTGTGATTGCTTACATCAGGTGGGTGTGACAGGTTAGACTTACAAAGTGTTACATGCATGTCTGTCAAGGTTGGAAATGCAAATAAGGAGCACACAATTCACAGTTTCTGTTTCATTACCATCCAACCTCATCTTTATTTGTGTGCAAATTGTGTTTTCTGTCAGTTTTTTATTATTATTTTATTTTTTGGCCACTGTTTGTGTGATGCAGCACTTAGCTCAATCATGGGCAATGGAGGAATGAATCAAAAGTTTGGCTGTGCTTATCTTGTTTGTATGGTGTTGAGTGACAGGCAAAAGGGAGACCTTAAGAATGACTTGTACATAAGGAAATGTCATGTAATTATTCCAGTGGCAGCATTGTTAAAGTATGACAGTTAGTACTGAGTCTGTGGAATACACCTGATACTTAATTGACTCTGCAGCAGCAGGTGTTAATACAGTGATACATTCCTTTCTGAGGCCAGATGGTACTGGGTTGGAATACAGCTTTATCTAATACTTTATCTACTTTTGCTTTATGGTTAATGCACATTGGTGTGCAATGTGCATCATTGTGCAATAATACATTAAAGAAAAGAAATGAGGAAGAGAGGACAGTGGTGAAATGGGGATGCTAAAGTCTGACAGTTAGTATTGAGTCTTTGGAATACACCTGTTACTTAACTGATTCTGTGGTGGCACATATTATAGCAATAAACCATGCCTGGGTGTGGGTAATGCGGGATTTAACCACGGTTGGCGTGGTTTGGTCCCGAGGGCAAAGCCCTCGGGACCAAACAAAGACAACCGTGGTTAAATCCCACATTACCCACACCCAGAAGTGGGTTATTGCTATTATACAATGACATTATTTAAGAAAAGAAATAATTACTTTTCTTAAATAATGACATTGTATAATGCCTCTTTGCTGCCCTTCCGCAGCTGTCTGGTATTCCGCGGCAGTTCTGATGTACTGCGCATGCCTATGCAGTACATCAGAGCTGTGGGCAAAAGCAACGGAGAACGCAAGATCTCTGTTGCTTTTTACTGTTTCGCTATGTTAAATAGGTTTAACATAGCGAGACAGCTTTAAAATAAGCAATGGAGATCTCCGTTACTTATTTTAAAGCTGTCTCGCTATGTTAAACCCATTTAATATAGCGAGACAGGTTTAAAAAACTGAGATCGCAAGATCTCCGTTGCTTTTACACTGTGTCACTATGTTAAAGGACTTTAACATAGCAAGACAGTTTTAAAAAAGCAACGGAGATCTGCGTTGCTTTTTTTAAACCTGTGTCGCTATGTTAAACTCTTTTAACATAGCGAGACAGTGTTTTATACTAACGGAAAAAGTCCGGGCGACCGGACCTTTTTCCGTTAGTATATTGAGGGATTTACAACGGGCACACTGGTTGGGCTGGCCAATCAGCGTGCACGTTTTAGAGGAAGAATTGTATAATAATGTATTTAATGCAGTAACACATTCCTTTGTGGGGCCAAATGGTACTGGCTTTGCATACAACTGAATCTAGCACTTTTAAGTACTTTTGTATTACCATTGCTGCATGTTGGTGAGTGATGTGCACCATCATGCAATAATGTATTAAAAAAAAGAAATGGGAAGATAGGACAGTAGTAAAATGGGGAGCAAGCAGAAAAACAACAAATGGAAAGCAATACAGGAATGTGCATGAGGGAGGTAAGAAAGAGCCATAGCTATCCATTTCTTCAACAGTAAAAACTGATATATGCAGAATATTAGCTGAATTTCAACTGTCACCTCCAGAGAGACAGGTGATCACAACACAGTCATGTTGTATAGCCAATATGACAGAATTAAGTATGTTAAGAAGACATGTGTGTGAAATGGAGAGCTATGTATGGAATTTTTTTTTTTTTTGTGGGACAGTTGCCCATTTTTGTTTTGGAGAGAAGAGAAGAATGTTGTGGGAGGGACATACATATGTCTGGGTCTGGTAATTTGGATAGGTGAGGAAGCAACTGCAGACAGACAAGACATACAAGACAAGACACAAGGAGGGTGATAGATACAAGATGTCAGTGGACACCATGGATGGGGTGAGGATGGGGTCATCCAAGATCCATGGGCATTAAGCTGGCTGACAGTAAGAATCAAGTCTTCATCCACAGAACTGTCATCACTGTTACTTCATTCCACCACTGGTTGCAACTCTTGACATCTCTTTCTCCTCCTCCTGGCCCTACTTAGAATGAGGAAAAGCAGCCCCACCATCCAGCATAGGCATGCACCAACAGTGTGGCACACAACCATATGCACCATCCCTGGCAGCTCAGCGTGGGGGATAAACTCACCACTCCTGCCACTACTCCTGGAGGGAACTACTGGCCTATCCTTCAGGGCAGAACTACCTTAGGCAGTAGGTAGTGCAGGGGCAGCAGAGGTGGTGTTGCCAGGTCAGCACCCAGATATGCTGGACAACAGTGCCATAGCCAGTGGAGAGGAGGCAGGTAGATCCAGTAGGGCAGGCCTACCCTGCTGTACTGTGGAGCATTTTGTGATGTGGTACATATGGATGACATGGACACAATTTTGAAGACACATGTTAAAATAAAACAAAAATAAAAAAAACAGAAATAAGGGTTGGGGTGAGAGAAAAAAAAGAGATAGGATTAGTACCTTCATATGTAACATACAATGCAGTAATACAATTAATTGACACTATAATCTTAACCTTTACTCCTAAGACTACCACCCCCTAACAGATAATTAATTGTTTTTAAAACTACCAGCTCCTAATAGATGCACACTATTCTACAAACTGCAGCAAGTACTCCTTTACATGTGCATATTTTGCATATATGCATGTTCCAATTATCCAGATTACAGTTTACAGCAGGGCATGTGTTCCACTGGTATAGACCCTTTACATTAGAATTTTAAGTTATGCATACAACTGAAGAATTAACAGTTATTGCATACTTGGAAAGTTTGGTATTTGGACCCACCATGTCTGACTAAAGTCTAATATTGTGCTCTTGGTCTGTGCTACACACAAATGCATGCATACTTGCTTTTACAGTTGGAATATGTATGTTCAATTTGATACAGCTGTATAAAATACCAAAAAAGGTATCATAGTGTTACAGACTAATGCATGAATACTTACTTTTACAGTTAGAATATGCATGCTCAATTTGATACAACAGTACAAAATACCAAAAGCTATCTTTAACTTTTAATGCTACAATAACACTCCTCTTCTGCTGGATACATACCACATGCCTTTCTTATCCTCACCAGTCTTGTGCCATGGGTCCTAACATTGCACTCCATCTCCATGGTAGCTGTGGAAAAAAAACAGAACAGAAATGTATATCATTATGAATACCAGTCTTACCAATATTCAGCTTTTAAGCCTTTCAAGTAGACTCTGCAGTTGATTAAATTCCTCATTCCAAGCATTGAGGATACCCCTCTTCCTCCTCTGGAGGTCATTGTAGTGCTAGTTCCATTGTTCACTAATGCGGGAGTTTACGGGTGGCACTGGTCACAGCCAACTATCCAAAACCTCTGACTTATACTGAGACCTAGAATAGCCCCTCTGCTGCAACCTGGCAATGTGGTGTTTCACTAGGAGTCCAGAATCTAACAAGTATCTGCGACTTCTGGTCACCCTATCTCTGAGCCATAAATCTCACACCCTCTCCATGAATACCTGCCATGTCTATCTTGGATCAACAGCAATGGA
Source organism: Protopterus annectens (assembly GCF_019279795.1). NCBI lineage: Eukaryota > Metazoa > Chordata > Ceratodontiformes > Protopteridae > Protopterus > Protopterus annectens. Next base: position 747,729,709 of record NC_056734.1, on the reverse strand, counting down.
AAATGATGATTTCCACCAATTCCAGTTATCACATTTGATGGGAGTGTGCACACTGTTTGAAATTGATGCAAACTGCTTACCATCATGTAAACAAGGTGCGTGATGGTAAGCAGTGCGCAACAGTGGCAAGTAATGTAATTTCAAGGTTATTTGATGTGCAGGCAGTTGTGCATGTGTGTTTAACAAATGTGAAGTTCATGGCAGTCCAGAGAGCATAAATATACTTATAGGAATATAGTACACAGTATACCTGCAGTCATACATTTGATAACAAATGTGATAATATATAGATAGATAAATAAATAAATAAATAAATAAATAAATAAATAAATAAATAACAGGCACAATATTAGTGTCTCAGCCTTCATACATATAACTTATATCATGTACAATATGTCGTGTCATAAGTGAGAGAGACTATAATGGGAAGTGGAACAACAGTAAAAGTATATGGAATATGCTGTATTTGAGCCCAGGACCATGTGCATGACAGTCCTACACTAACACTTGTTGCCACAAGAGAGTTGAAATAACAGCTGTTCAGTTTCATTTCATTGCTATAAACTGCAAAATTGCAACAATAAAACAAGGGTTGTACACACTGTACTAGAACCCAAGACTATCTGTACATCAACCCTAAACGTATGCCTGCTGCCATAGACAATAGCATTGATTGCATGTATCTGGCTTCTATTTTTGCCTACCTACTTTTTGGTTGGTATACTTATCCAGTAAAAAAGGGAGAAATACTTGAAATGAGGAAATGAAATCTATGACATACACAGTAGCAAATGTTACTACACATGAAATATTTCTACATAGGTCTGGATTTCAACTCTCACTCCAATGTACCTTCAGAAAACAGGATTGGTGCCTTATTTCTCTTTGGCACACAAACAGCTTTGCAGCAAAGAATAGAAGTCATTCTTCACACAACCAACTGCAACAGAATGTACACTGATGTCAAACCATAAACTGTTATTTGTACATTTATTACATTTATTATATTTGGGCATAGTGGACTTAGCGATCATACAACCTCTTATGATTACTGCTTGTAAATTTACAGCTCTGTCTTACCTTTCTATGTTTCTTGGTCATTCATCAGTTATCTGACCAGTACTCTGACACTCAGTGTGTAAGCAATTCTTTATCATTGGCCTTAACGTGTGAAAATATTAACTTGGAATAATATGATATGCAGTTGCCAACAACTGAAGGACAGGCTGGATGGCACAAACAAGCATAGAATGCTCTTTTTTGGGGGGGAGGGTTGAGTTACTGTTATGACACATACAAGGGTACACTGTTATATTGGGGGGAACAAAGCTGAGTTACTGTTATGTCACAAACAAGCTAGACTGTTCTTTTGGGTTGAGCAAAGGTAAGTTATGTTATGGCACAAACAAGGATATGTTCATCTTGTTATGCTCCATTTTTTGCATCCTGCCTGTTGTTTGATCTTGTGAGGGTTGTGAAGTCAGAAACTGCAATGTGTATCATTACTTTCTAATTTCTCTCTTTAATGATTTTCCAGTACAAATGTATGGTGCTAAACTGAGGGCATGCAGTGATCATCAGTACTTTTGAGAAGTATGACTGTGTGAATCTTTGATGCCTGAGGCCTACTACTTACTAATGGGCACATATAAGTCAAAAAAGTCTCTGCTGTCACATGTTAGGGTAATTTCTGTACATATGCCCCACCTTTTACTTGCTTACTGTACCAAGTGATGAAATACAAAAATATGCCATAATATTATTAAACAATACACTCAGGTTCAGGACTTATCTTGTAAATGCAGCAGTTGCCACAGTGTTATTTCAGGGCTGACTGTGTCTAATGCAGCCAGTACACAGCCAATACATGGAGAGGTAATGGTTGTGCGAGTTGCCTGGCATCAATGTTAATACATGTATATGAGTAGAAGGAAGGTTTTAGGCCCCTAGGTGGTGAGTGAGTGTGCTATGTGTTGTCTCTTAGCCAATGCAATGGCATACTGAGCACGCCAATGTCTGCCTACACCTACAGCAGCCTGTGGTTCCCCCTCTGACTCCTCATCTGCCTGTGACTGTGATGACCTTGGCATCAGTTGTAGGATGTGTGCCCTTCCTCTTGCTGATCCTGCTGCAGCTGATTCCCCAGGAATATGTTGTAGCATGTAGCATGGCACATACTGTGACAATTTATGTACATGTCCATGGATTGTACTGCAGGGCTCCTCCAGAAATATCTAGGCACTGAAACCATGACTCCAGTAGCCCAAACACATGCAAAATCACATTTCTGGTTTGAGCATGTGCCTCATGGTGTTCTTCCATGAGTGTGCATGTATTTCTGATGGATGTCATCAGCCACTGTTCCAGTTCATAGCCTGCATCCCCCCAGTAAATAACCCTGTGGGGTTATCCTCTCTAGCAAACATCTGGTAGAATTGGGAGGTGTGCCAGATATGTGAGTTGTGGTTACTGCCAGGGTTGCCAGCACACACTTTCAGGATGATTCCTTTGGCATTACACATGACTTGGCAGTTTATAGAATGGTAGCCCTATATGTTAATGTACAGCTTACCCCATTCCCCAGATGGTGACTTAATTTCTATGAGTGCAATCTATGGCATTCAGTAGTTCAGGGTAGTGCTGTACCCAGTGGAACTGTTGCGTATTTCTGGCCCTGTCCTCAGAGCTTTGGGGAAAATATATGTGCTCACTGGCATGTTGGAGCATAGCATCCAAGAATTGGTGGAGGATCCTGGATACTGATGCCTGTGACATGCGCAGCTTATCCATTGTTGGTCTCTGAAAGGTACCTGGATCTAAGATTCAAAGGGCTACACATACCTTAGTTTCTACTGGAATGGATAACCCATAGTTGGCTCTGGCTCTGAGTTGAAGGTGGCAGAGGTTGCAGAGTTCCTGTAATGTGTTCCTGTCCACCCTGTAGGCCCTACAATTTCCGCAACATGTAGGTTGTGATAAGTTAAATGTGGCTTGCAAATTCTTCTCCTTCTTGACTTAGGCCTAATGGCAGCAGCAGTAGCATTGGCTTCAGCTTCTAGCACATACGAATTGATTAAAGCAGCAGCAGCCACTAACATTCTGTCTGTGTAAACTTTCTGTGTCTGCACTCAAAAAGTTTTGACATATGCAGGAAAAATCAGCATGGAGTCTACATGGATGCTTTATAGCTTGTGGAATAGCCCCACTGTGTTGGATTGGTTAATTAGCATGCAATTCAGCTGCTTATGCTGCAATTAGAATCTATGAAACACAGACAAAGACAGATGCAATCCATTAATAATCTACATAATTTTCAAAGGCAAGCATGTAGCTAGACAAACTGATGGTGAGATTTATACATGTTTGGAAGACTGCAAAAAGGCTTTATCTTCAGAATGTTTCTGTAAAGAGGAGTACTGAACATCAGCAGGAATGGTCCTATTTTGTCATCTACATACTGCATATGCTGAAATGTATTTAGAAATAATGTGAAACAAAGGCCTTTACACTTTTATCTGTATGCATTAGTTGAAAGTCTACTGATGGTATTGGCATGTTTGCCAAGCCATTTCAGAGGTACACATGATTGAAAATAAATGAAAATTGTATGCTGTGTGATAAATATGTACAAATGTTTCAGTGGCAGGTCCTTTGATAGCACTTTTTGCATTTCAAAGATGTTTTTATTTATTTATTTTATTTAACATTTGTTAACCAGGAAAGTCCAACTTGGAACCTAGCCAATTTTCAGTGGAGGCCCAGAGAGAAATGCTCCAGATGCATGTCTTTGAATGCAGCTGGAGCTTTTGTTAGCAAAATTGGTTATTTGGCTGTTCTTTTTTTTGGGGGGGGGATAAATATGTACAAATGTTTCAGGGACATGTCCTTTGACAGAACTTTAGCACTTCAAAGATTGGGGTGGAGCAAAGATGTGTTACTGTCATGACACAAACAAGAATGGACTGTTCTTTTAGGAGGAGGGTGATGATATGATGCAGTGCTATCTGTGCCAGAGAGAGTAGCTCAGTGCATGTTTAACATATGCCAGCATAGCTAGCTGGAGTTTTGAAAAATAATTTTATGTCATTGGAGTATCCCACTGATTTGTACATATGCTTGCATTAAAAATGTATTTGTAAATTTGCTTGTGTTAAAAATGCATCAACAGTTGGATAGAAAAGACATACACATGTATGTCAGACAGTATTATTATAATTGATTAAATGTATATGTTTCCACAGAGAATTCTGTGAGGGAAGACATTAATCTCAGTTCAGCTAATTTTGAAAAATAGGTTCAAAATTAAATAGGTTGGTTTAGGCCATAAAGATTTTATCTTTCTGGTCTGATTGCAGCCAAGGACAAAAATGTCAGGAAAAAACAGGACTAGGAATCTTACTGCATTGTCCTTAGGGGTGAACTAATTGCTACCCTGGGTGGGTAGGATTCTTAGAAATTATTTTATAGCTTTCAGATGCTGCAATAGATCTTAGGAAAGCTCTTTGTGCGTATTGTACCAGAGTCAGGTGACCAGATGTGATGTCATTCTATAACCAGCACTGAAATGATTCTTTAGATATTAGTGAGAGATATTTCAGAATTCTCACAGTAGAACTTTGTAACCTGAAAGGAAAGATCTCTCACAGATATCTCACACTTCCTCACACTTCATCTTGCCTTGCTCTATTAAACAACTCAGAACTCATCATCTTTCCTTGCTTCAGTATGTAATCAGAAACAGTAATTCTTTAGTCATTCAGGAAAATAAGGTGAGATTAGTTAAGTATTGTTTTTTCCATATCTGCGTGAATCTATCCGACTGTTTTTTATATCCTGTGACATGAAACTCTGGTGTTTATTGTAACTAGATATTCAGTATTCTCATGTTTTCTATTTTATTATTTATTATTACATATACTATAACTTTCATTGTGGCTGGTTCTTTAGAGAATACTTTTAACATCTTGAGAGTACTTATGCTTATTTTAGTGACAGTGTGGCCACTCCTGAAAGCATTGCTGCATTGTTCAAACTTTACCATTTGTATTAGTATTAATTTTAGTCAAAATAATTGGGTACCCTTGTAAGAGCCTTAGAGAACCTGACTGGTGGTAGCTTAACTACCTCATAGGGGGAGAGGGGCACAGCTGGTAAATCTGTGCCAGCCTTTCCCAGGTGTGTGTGTGTGTGTGTGTGTGTGTGTGTGTGTGTGTGTGTGTGTGTGTGTGTGTGTGTGTGTGTGTGTGTGTGTGTGAAAATTAAATATCCAACTGTGTGTGTCATCTACTAGGAACAGGGACACAGATCTCCAAAGTTTTCAGTGTGGTATGGAGAGAAAGAGCATCCAGCCTCAGGTATGCAGTGTGCTCCATGTGTACTCTTAGGGAAATTGTGCTTGGTGCAGAAAGCTGCATCTAAAAATACTGTGTGTATCCATCTTTGCTCCTAGTCATCGTCCCTCTTCAGTGTCAGTGGTGAAGAGTGAGGCTCTTTTATTACTGGCCCTGAGTAGCGACCATCACAGGGATAAAATGTGAGTTACTGTTATGGTGGAAACATAGATATGTTGCTCTTGTACTCTCCTTGTTGTGCATCCTGCCTGTTGTTAGTATTTAACACCTCAAGACTGTTTTATGTTTCTCTGTTGGGTAATACTGAATAGCTATCTTTTCTGTTTTATCTGGAAACAGTTATTTTGTATTTATGTGATACTTACGAATATTATACTTCTCTTTTAGGACACCAAGAAGTATGTCACTCAGGCCTGTCAATCAACAAAGACTCCCCTTCACTGATGCTGAAAATCACATAATTATTGCTGGGTTTTGGCAACATGGTGCATTTCTCCTGGAAAGAGGATGGGGAAATATGGCACCATGGATGAGAATATGGCAGCAGATTGTACAAAACTTCAGTTCCTTGGGTTGCCATGGCAGAACATATGAATGGCTGTGCCACAGGGCCACTGACATGATACCATCAGCCAGAAGGTGAGCAGCTGCAGTGGGCAGTGAACAAATGGTTACCAGGAGAGGACCTGCTAGGGAACAAATACAACTCCCCAATGAAGAGTTCCTGGCAAATATTATAGATCCAGACATGTCCTGGAGAGTGCAGAATGTCTTGTCCTGGATGAGGGTAGAACACCTTCTGAGACAGATACATCCCAGGAAGAACCTCCAGGCAGACCTTTGAACATGTTTTTTAGCTTTAATTGTACCGTGTGGAGCTGTAGTAATTACATTATTTTAAATGATTCATTTTCCTTTCTGTTTTTACAAAATGATTTTTCAGTGTAATTAGTCTGATTGGCTTATGAATTGGTTAATTGTTTAATGTATATAACATAATTGTTGTTTGAATGGCAATTGTTCTGAGGAAGTCCTGATATACACAGGACTAAAGCACTTAATTAGATTTGTTGTTTTTATTATTAAAAGTTTTATTATCAAAAGTTTTAATAAACCATTTTATTCAAAGAGCAGACTGGTTTATTGACTGCAGCAAAACTTCTTTTTGAGTTATTAGTCATTTGTTTCTTTACACTTTTGGAGTTTACAGTTGCTACTTACCTGACTCTGTGGCAGCACGTATTAATGCATTGATACTTTCCTTTTGAGGGCCAGATGGTACCAGGTTTGAATACCTCTCTCTCTCTCTCTCTCTCTTTCTCTTTTTTTTAATTGTTTTTTTCCATTTCCACTGTTTGTGCTCTTCACTCCTCCTGTGCAAACATGGAAAAAGGATGAAAATGAATAGCAGGTTTGGCTATGTTTATTTGGTTTGCATAAAGTGCAGCAGAGCACAAACTGGAGTCCAGGGACCAGACAGGATCCAGACAGCCAAAAATAGAAACCGGCTACATTCAATTAATACTACTGGGCATCGCGCAAACCAGCTGAGCGATGCTGCATAGCGGTTAACAGCAATACCTTAAGAATGAATAGTAAATTAGACAGTATCATACAACTAATTCATTGGCAGCAGGGATAAGTGTAGAGATAGAGTACAGATGGCCTGAGTTCTAGTATAGAGTGTGTAACATTTGTTTTACTGTTGTGATATTGCAGCTTACTGAACTGCAACATAGACAAGCATTTTCTTAACCTTGTTGTGGCAACAGATGTAAGTTTAGGACATACACATGGTTTTGGGCTCAAATACAGCATATTCTATACACTTTTACTGTTGTTCCACTCCCCATTGTAGTCACTCTCATTTATAACAGTTAACATAGTGTAGCTGATATTAATTATATGTATAAGGACTGAGACACTAATACTGTGTCAGTTATTTATTTATGTATTATCACATTGTGCATCACATGTATGGATGTGGGTATATTGTGTACTATGTTCCTGTAAGTATATTTCTGCTCTCTGGACTGGCATGGCCTTCACATTTGACTAACACACTTGCTCAGCTGCCTGTACATCAAATAACCTTGAAATTGCATTGCTTGTCACCACTGCACACTGTTTAACATCACACAAACAAGTTAATCAGCACTGCGCAACTCTGAGCTCCATGTTTGCATGATGATAAGTGGTGTGCAACAGTTTTAAACAGTGTGGACACTCCCAGCAAATGTGATAATTGGGATTGGCAGGAAACTATTAGTGTCCATTGCTCTTGATCCATGGGAGACATGGCAGGCATTTGTGGAGAGGCTGTGAGACTTAGGAATCAGAGGTAGGGTGTCCAGGAGTACAACATTTTTATTGGACTCCTGGTGAAACACCACAGTGCCAGGTTGCTGCAGGAAGATGATGCTGGATCCCACTATAAGTCAGATGCTTGGGATAGTTTGGCCCAGGCTATAATAAGTGCCACTAGTGTCCCCCACACTGGTGACCCATATAAGCACTGCTTTAGTGACCTACTTCAGAAGAAGAGGGGTACCCTCAATGCTTGGATCAAGGAATTTAGGATGGAAGACATCCCGCAGATGTATAAATATCAACTATAGAGAGTGTTTGTAAACCTTAAAAGCTGACTATAGGCAAGACTGGTATTCATAATGTTATTCTGTTCTGTTCTGTTTTTTTCCACAGCTGCCATGGAAAGAGAGTGCAATGTTAGGACCCATTGCACTAGACTGTTGAGGATGAGGGAGGCATGTGCTATGTATGCAGCAGAAGAGTAGTGTTATTGTAGCATTATAAGTTAAAGATAGCTTTTTGGTATTTTATACAGTTGTATCAAACAGAGCGTGAAACCAAGTATGCATGCATTAGTCTGTAGGACAAACAAAGATAGCTTTTTTTGTTATTTTATACAGTTGTATTAAATTGAACATACATATTCCAACTGCAAAAGGAAGTATGCATGCATTCATTTGTAGCACAAACTAAAAGTATAATATTAGACTTTAGTCAGAGGTGGTGGGTTCAAATTCCACACATCCTAGCTATACAATACCTATTAATTCTTCAGTTATGTGTAACTTAAATAACCAGCGGTGGTGGTGCTGCGGTAGCATTGTCGCCTCACAGTAAGACGCTGTCTGGTTCAATTCTCAGCTATAGCATCTTCTGCATGGAGATATGCATGAATGGGCGTACCTTCATTGAAGGTTCTGCATCAGGGCTGGTAACTCGGCACGTAAAAATCAACTACCATTCATTAGTGGACCAGAGTTCCGCTGTGGTGACACCTAACTGGGAAAAGCCGAAAGACACAAATTGTGTAACTTAAATATTTAAAGTAAAAGCTCTATACCAGTGGCACACATGCCCTACTGTAAACTGTAACCTGGATAACTGAAACACACATATGTGCAATATATACACATGTAAACGAGTACTTGATGCAATCTGTAGTATAGTGTGCATCTGTTAGGAGCTGGTAGTCTTAAAAGTAATAAGTTATCTTTTAGGGGTGGTAGTCTTAAGAGTAAAGGTTAAGATAATAGAGTCAAATAATATTATTACTGCATTGTAAGTTACATATGAAGGTACTAATCATATCTCTCCCCCAACCCTTATCTCTTTTTTTGTTCTATTTTATTATGTGTTGTCAACATTTGTCTATGTCATCTATGTTTACCACATCAAGAAATGCTGCACAGCACAACAGGGTAGGCCTACCACACAGGATCCACCTGTCCCTACTCCGCTGGCTCCATCATTATTGCCTTGCATGTCTGGGTGTTGACCTGGCAGCACCACCTCTACTGCTCTTCCATTATGTGCACCCTCAGGTTGGTCTGCCCCAGAGGAAAGGCCAGTGGTTCCTTCCAGGTGCAGTGGCAGGGGTGGTGAGTTTATTGCCCATGATGAACTGCCAGGGCTGGTGTGTAAGGTTGCGCTCTGCACTGTTGGCGCATGCCTATGCCAGATGGAGGAGCCACTCTCCTTCATTTTACATAGAACCAGGAAAAGGAAAAGGAGACATTGAGTGCTCCAACCAGTGGTGGAATGAGATGACAGTGATGAGGCTGAGGACTCGATTTTCACTGTCAACCAACCTGACATCCATGGGCCTTGGATGTCCCCACCCTTACTACATCCATGGTGTCCACTATCCTCTTGTGTCCATCACAGTCCCTGTGTCTTCTTTTGTTTGCCTTGTCTGTCTGAAATTGCTTTCTCAACTACCCAACTTACCAGTCTCAAACATACCCTTGTCACTTCCCCAGCATTCATCTCTCTTCAAAAAAAAAAAATGTTCAGCTGTCCCACAAAAAAGAAAATTCATCACATATATAGCTCTTCCATTTAGTACACGTCTTCTTGACTCACTTGATTCAATCCATTGGCTATATAACATGATTGTGTTGTGGTCACCCCTCTCGTTGGAGGTGACAGTGCAAATTCAGCTAATATTCTGCATATATTATCAGTTTTTACTGTTGAAGAAATGGATAGCTATGGTTCTTTCCTACCTACTCCTGCACATTCCTGTATTGATTTCCATTTGTTCTTCCCCCTGCTTGCTCCCACTTTCACCATTATCCTGTTTTTCCCATTTCTTTTTTTTAATACATTATTGCGCGATGGTGCGCATCACTCACTAATGCTCTGCAAGAGTAATAAGAAAGTACTTAAAAGTGTTATATTTGAAACCAGTACCTTCTGGCCACCACAGAGTCAGTTAAGCAGCAGATGTTTTCTAGAGACTCAATACTAGCTGTCAGATTTTAGTATTCCCAATTTGCTACTGTCCTATCTTCCCCATTTCTTTTTTCAATGCATTATTGTACAATGGTGTGCATTACACACCAGTGTGTACCAACCATAAAACAAACATAGTTGAAAGTATTGGCTACAGCTATACTGCAACCCAGTATCATTTTGCCCCAAAAAGGAAGTATGATTGCATTAAGACCTCCTGCCACAGAGTCATTTAAGTAGCAGATGTATTTCACAGACGCAATACTAACTGCTATACTTTAGCAATGACATTTGCACACTGCTTAACAGGTGCATCTCACATGCATACACACTTTACTTACTGTCATATAAATCCTCTACTCCTAGCTCTATGGAAATGTATATATTATGTTGTGTTTCTGCTGTTTACTGTCCATTTCCTTTCTATGACATGAAAGTTCACGTGGAAACATTACAAATTAAGGGCCCTATCTAACTGTATGTCTTATATTTAAAATACAACCATGTGTTGGCAACCCTGAAGCACTCAAACCTGGGGTCTCAGTACATTTTCCACATATATATGCAGTACTGCCAATGGGGCAGGGTTGGAGATTGTCAGACAGACGTCACTTCATCCTATATAATAATGTTTATAGTAACATGGCTTTCAATCTATACATATACATCATGGCATTGTTTGTAGGTCTTGTGTCATCTTGCTGAGAAAGCCCTGTGGTCTCTGCAGCTGCCAAATGTGTCTGGTGAGATATGTGCAGAAAAGAGCATTATACTCTATTACTGCTGTAATGAGGCTTGACTACAGTTCTATCATGCAGTTCTTAGATATCAATATGATGGCATGACTTATGATGTGCACAACCTAGGCTTTCGATAGCAGTGTCGACATTTGATGGTCAAATTTCAGATTGCTATCTAAATGTGTTCCCAGTGCTTGAATAACTGGACTTCTGCATAGCAGGACTGTTGTCAATGCTGTGATTAACGTGGAACTCCACTTTTCAGATATACAACATTACAAACACACATTTCTTCATTTATTTGTAGATCATGTGTCTTTGTCACCATTCAGTTATGTGTGTTAGCTCCGCCTGTACTGTATTATCACCATTGGTGGAATCAATAACTGCAGACAATATGCAAGAATCAGCAAAATTGGTAAGGCAAAGGCCATACACTTTAGCCTGAACTGTTGAGAAATGCAGTTCAAATAGTGAAGGGCAAAGCACAGATCCCTGGGGTTTGCTAATGGTGACAACTCTACTGGTATAGGTTGCTTCATCAACTTTTGCATGATGTGTTCCATTAGTGAGCCAGTTGATTTTCCCATCAAGTGACATAAGGTTTAGTCCCCAGCTTGGGGTTTTTCTTAATAATACCTGCATCTGTGATTGCGTCAAACCCTAGGCCAGATCACACTGTCTTACATTCATCCAGGCCTCTCACATGGAATCAATGTGCTGGGAGAACATCACAGATCAGCTATGGAATGACCTGGCACATACACCATTCTGATAAGGTTGCACACGTGTTCAACACACCTTCCATATTCCTTCCATGTTCCTATACAAGAGTGTACATCAACATGTATCCAACAGAGTTGGGAGGACAGCACATTATGCACGCATGCATAGAGACATTCTGACTCTCCTCAATTGTGAGGTAGACCAACATGTCATTATGGGTCTCTTCTACACGTACATTAGTAATAGTTAAGGTGTATGTAACATACCTAGGTGAGTTGTTAATGCTACATCAGGTCCATTACATCTGATAGATGCCCTCATAGAGGTCATTGAGGGCATGTATGATAACAACAGTATCATGTGGAACTTGAACAGGTCAAGATATTTGACAAAAATCCACACTAAGGTACTCAATCACCTCTGTCATATATGCCCATAAACAGCTATATTACCAAATGGGTATACCAGTGTATGACATGTGGCATCTCACTATGTTGAAATGTGTGACATAACATATGTCTCCGGTCCAGTGATCAGGTCGGTACACCAGGTGTCTCTGCTAGGCCCTTTCCTGCCCATTAGTTCAGTAATGGACATCACAGATTACATACACATGTTGTGCCCAAACAGCTCCCTGAAGGACTACAGCTTCTGTGCAATCTATGACTCCAACTGTGATATTAGTACAATACAGACAGCATCAACATATACCAGAGACTGCTGCTACAGCCATGGCGATGCCTGCATTGATGAGACAAGTGGAGGGATTTGTTGAATCAGGATACAGACACACCACCCAAGTATAATGTTGACACTACACCCTATCATCAGTCCTATAGGTATGGGGCCTGTGCCCTGGGATAGACAGTAAGTGGTACACCAACCAGCATGTGGTCCCAATACTGACTACTCTCTTGAATGCAACACAAGTACTGGGTATGTGAAGGACATGCACATCAGAGGCCATAATAACTTCATGGTCCCCAGACCTCATCACACCAATAACTGTGGACAAGGCACCCTTCTACATGTACCTCCCTACATGTCTTCCAGTAATGTGTAATTGCAGTGTGCCACATTTTTCACAGTGCGCTGTCACACAGCTTATTGGCCATAACTATGTATTATTTCTGGGAATATACATGACTGTCTGATGGTGCGGAACAACAATAGGTCTGTAGGTGTTTACTAGGTTAACAACCACAAGACACTTTTAAGCCTAGCCATGCATTCTGAATCTCTGACAAGTTCTGATGTCTTTGATAAGTGTAATCAGGGACTTGGGAGATAAAACATTTGCAAGCAGGGCCCTGGGAGATGAACCATTTACAGGTTGCCTGTGCTCATTAGAGACATAGGTGCCAAACCAGGGATGAATTTGCTGTTCTCCATCCAATTGCCCAAGTTGCACTTGAATTGGGTTAGGAAGGCGCTCTGCTTCACAGGTATGGGTAACCTGTTGCAGGATGGCTTAGTGTCTGGGATACATACCTGTCTCTCCAGCAGGTACTATGTATATCACAAGCAAGGTTTAAATCTTTAGAATGGGTAATTCTAGTGCTGTTTATTTTGTAGATATGCAGGAGGTACGTCACAGTGGGGTCTGACAATGCCCTGTATGCCAGGCACAGATCTCCCCTCAAAAGCCTGTAGGAAACATAATACAGAGATAGGGCCTTGAGGCGGTCTACAGAGGCCATTGTAATTATGCCCTGTATTCTTTTAGTGAGGAACTTCTGTGGACATTCCATTTGTTGGATATGCCTGGTTAGGTACATACCAAAGGGACATTGTACTCAATAATAGGTGTGATAAATGCTGGATACAGTGGAACAATGACTTCCTCAGACCTGGATGCCATACCTTTATAGAAGTTGTATAACATGAAATGATTCCCTCACAACTGTAGACACATGATGGTCAAAGGCTAGATTTCTGTCTATGTGTGCCCATAACTACTGGGTGAACTCTAAAGAGTATGTTGTCAATAGAATAGTTTCCAGCCCAGGGGTGAATGATTTCCTGATGGATACCATTATGCATTTCTTGTCATTAAATTTTAGTCCATGACTCCGACACCAGTTGTTTGTTTGTGTCAGCCCTTCCTGGAGAACATTTGTATCAGTATGGGATTCAATGGCAGCTCTTAATTTGCAATCATCTGCAAATGTAGTCAGCCAGAGACCATTGGCATTGGACTTGACGTCAGAGAAGTAGGTTTTAAAAAGGAGTGGTCCAAGGACAGATCCCTGAGGGACTCCACTTGTGACTGACCTCTTTGTAGAGGTAGACTTCCAAATTTTGACTTCATGGATTGTGTCTGTGAGGAAGCTGGCTATCCAGTAGGTATGGGTATGTATGGGTTTGAACCTAACCTCCTGAGTTTGTCAACAATGCCCAAGTGGGGTATTGTGTCAAATGTCTCAGCCAGGTGAAGTTAGGCAGTGTGAAACATTTTGCCCTCATCCATTTCTTTGGTGATCTTCTCAAAGAAGTCCACCAGGTTGAGTAGGCATGTCCTGCCCTTGATGAAACCAAACTGGGTTGGTTCCAGTGTCTGGATGTTTACTATATCACTGTTGATCATTCCCATGACAATTCTTTCCATGGCTTTACATATAAGAATAGTGAGACTTGTGGGTCTGTAGTTTCCAGGGTCTATAGATGGGCCACTTTTATGCAAACGGATGACTGTTGCTGTTCTCCATTCATGAGGTACAAAGCCTGTTTGGAGGCTACAGTTAAATAGCAATTCCTGATAGGTCATGTTTCATACTATTTAGATGGTACCCTGGGATATTGTCTAGGCCCATTGATGCAGTGTTCCTGACCTTAGAGAGTTGCTATGCCAGATGCATGTGTGCTACCTGTTCATCTTATGCACACACACTGCATACATAGGTGTTTGGCAACATTAATGGCATGCATATCATTTGTGACAGTGTGGATTGTGCCATAGATATATGCTATGCACACAAGGCACCTAGTCTGTATTGATCATACTGTCACATGCAGGTATAGCAGTGTCACCTCTAACACCTTCTGCAAACATTACAGTACCAGGACAGTGTGCGTGGTTAGCCTCATAGAGTGTGGATGTATCATAATAGTTGTCAAGTGTGTGTGTGTGTGTGTGTGTGTGTGTGTGTGTGTGTGTGTGTGTGTGTGTGTGTGTGTGTGTGTGTGTGTGTAGGCTCATCTGTTTTCACTCCACATCACATATGTTATGTCAGAGACATGCGATTAGTGGTGGTATTATTCTGATATTGTTCATGATTGTGGTTGGTTCTTGTAATGTTTGTCATGATCCTTTACCTGCGGCCACCTTGCTGAAGACCTCTGCTGAGAGTACACTCATATTTTGGTATAACATTTTGCACAGTTTCCCAATATGGAACCTACCCCATTTGTATGTCAGATCCTTAATAGATGTTCTCTGCATTACTCATGTAAGGATGCATATCTCACACAGACATCCTCCGCATTTTATGTCACCTTGTGTGACAGTCACAGACAACACATTTTCACTGTACAATTTGTACTGTACCATATAGATATGTGCTTGCTGTTGCTGTTACAACCATCCTCCATTGACATGCCCTCCTGCGTTGTACATGCGGGAATTTCACCTGTACTCTTTCCCTGTGTTCATTCCTACAATTCATCTGTGTACCCATTCAATACATACACTTCCCCTGGGTGATTATTTTACATGGTAGCCCCATGTCCTGTTAGAGAACATTAACACACCTTCAGTACAGAATGGGACAGCATGATATTCTGCACTGTAGGTACACTGTCCTGTACTGTGTTTGGACCACATACTTCACACTCATGCCTCTCAATTGTCCAGATATTCCCAGGATGTCCAGGTGTTTTCTTTAACAAATATTTGGCTTTCTGCCATATCACTGGGATGATCTCTGGACTGATGTGACTCAGTACTACATTCATTTGAATGCATACCTCTCAACTGTCCTGATCTGTACAGAATGTCCAGTTTTCATCTCATATTTGTGAGTTTTTCCTCATAACATTTTTTCCTGGCAAATCATTGGCATGTCATTGTAGAGTGCAGTTGGAAATTGATAACTGACATTTGAGTTTCAAACTTCAAGTTCTTCAGAAAATTCATGATATTATACAACCTGTATATTCTATCAACTCCCTTTGCCAGTACAATATTAAAAATCTGTCCCTATTTATTGTCATTTATCCCCCCATTATTATGGCTTTGTCCACATTTGTCATTCTAAAAGGTTATGAGTGTTACATTCTAACACATTCCAATGTTATACCAAATATGTCTTTCTTACTGGTTATTTGTCCTCTCATTAAGATATCCTCTGTGCAAATGTGTTGCACTAACAGAATGACAGCTGCTCATAAAATCTGTGATGATCATTGTGGCATTGCACACAAATGTGCACACCATAGGTGCTCTTCCTTACATGGAACTGCTTTCTGCATTCACTGTCAGAGTTTCAGCATGTGTAAAGCTCTGGTGATCATTGTGGTATTACAAGCAAATCTGCACACTGTATATGCTCTCCTTTACATGGAATTGCTATCTGCATTTGCTTATAAGGTTTCGTGGCCAGCAACAATGTTGCAAGCACAAAACATAGCTAAGGCATGCCAAGCCTCATTAATATGCATTGTACACTGCTGCATACCCTGCACTGTCCTGCAAACATGTAAACTCCATGCAGTCTTTGCACGAAGCTGACATGGAATTTATTTAATCCTGCAATAGAACTACTCATTGGCTACAGCTTACAGTGACATAAAGTTTATTGCTTTACTGCTTCCCCTAGGCAAACAGATAGATACACAGACAAGGAATTTATAGAATAGTTTATAGTCAATAACTGTGGAGATAAATATATAAAATGCCAGGTGAAGAAAAATAATACAGATTATAATTCAAACTAAATGAAAAGCCGAGAGATGTCCTTGCAATTAATGAATTGCTGTTTTATGGAGTCTGTGGACAGTAGCGTTTTAACAGTGATAACATATACTTACCAAAGGCTGAAATAATTATGGTTAAAAATCAAAAGAAACAGATTTGAACAGAGATAATTAAATGCATATGCAGAAAAATACAGAAGCAAAGAGCAACCGCATATACAGCTAATCAGAAAGACACAGATATATAAAGGTGGAAGTATGGAAAGCCACTCAAATATTTCATCATACAGAGGGAAATCTATTTTATTTTATTTTATTTTATTTTAGTTATACATTTGTTAACTGGGTTAGTGTGCTGGTCCAAAGACTGTTTTCAGAAACAACCAGATCCAAATAGACAATAAAAATACAGTATTCTGCAATGAAATTAAGAAGCAAGTAGAAATGAAATGTGTTTTGTAGGGGTTCTTTTTTTGGGGGGTTGTGATTTCCTCCCACATTCCAAAGACAAGCAGTAACTGGACTGGGTACTCTAAACTGTTCGCAGGTGTGAATGCATGCTTGTATGATATGGAAGAAAGAGCTGATAACCTACTTATGTTTCTCTCTTTGTCTTGTACCTCTGTTGGTAGCAGAGGATCTCTAGGGGGTGACTTTTGGAGTTGACTGTGACTCTGCGATAGAGAAAATAATAAAAATAAAATAACGATGTGCAATGACAAGCACAAATTATATTGAAGACAAAGTACAGAACTGCAATAAGAAATATATATGCCTAATGATATAGTAACATCTTAGCTATACATTTAGTTAATAAATATTGAGCATAGTAGATTAGAAATAGTAATCGGGCATAAATACTTAAAGTAAATGACCCATACCTTTTAAGGATAGCTACATATATAGAATAATGAATATTTTAGGTATGTATTACAATATATGCAGGCATATATAGAGAAAGTGTTAGACAAACACTCTTCCTGAGTGAACTTTCATCTGTCTGCTCAGTTGTCTATAATATGAAAATTTGATAACTTAGCTTTCCAATTTTGTGATGTAATATTTTATGTAGACAATACTGTCCATTGCCAATAAGCTTTACTTATATCTGTGTTATTTGTTCTACTTTGTATAGTGTAATGTTCAGCTCCATGATTACATTTGAAATGAAAAACATCTTACTGCATTCACTTATTCTTGGTTCATTTTGTTATTTGTGTCTTTATCAGAATACTTTAAAAATGTAGTATTTCCCCTCTTCAATATGAGTGACATAATTAATCTATTATTAAAAAAAAAATTCTACTTACAGTGGTATACAGACTCAGATCATATACTTACCCATTTCCAAATGATGTAAAAATTATTGATTAGTGGCTCCAAGAGTACAACATAAACAATGTATTTTACCATCACTCATGCTTGCCTTGTATCTATACTATACATTATTTTTTATTTTATCTTAACTACCCTTCAGTGGTCAAGTACCAATACGTCTAGCTAAATATGGCATCAAAAATAGGATCATCATCCTTATCAGTCTCCCCCTGACTCCTAAAGTTTTAACTCCACATCTATCCATTTCTTCTTCTTTCGGCTTTTCCCGGTTAGGGGTCACCACAGCGGATCACCTGTCCGCTCATGATTGGCAGTGAGGGTTTTATGGTGTCGAGTTGCCAGCCCGGTGCCCAAACTTCCACAGAAGACACACACATGCACACACTCATGCCTAGGGCCAATTTGGAGTGTCCAATTCACCTACAGCATGTCTTTGGGATCCTTTTTGCTGCTCTTAAATGGACTCAAGTTCTTGCTCTTGATAAGGAGATCAAATAGTTTTGTCCCAAAGTACTTGACACTACCTTCTGATATAAGGAGCTCCATGTTCCCTTTACCCTTATTAGGCCTCCTTATTGTCATCACAAAAAATGGATGAAAACATAGTCCTACTCCCAACCAAAACCTTCAAAAATGTTCCTGTTATTTTTGGTAAAATGATGTCCACATCCTCCATTAACAACATGCAGACATCCACAAAGGGACTAATACAGCTCTTCCATCCCTCTTACTTTTAGTTTCCAGGATCTGTTTTGTACTCTGAGCAAAATCATACACCACCAGGGTGAGTATAACCAGACAGAATGGGCAGTGTTGCAGTGTACTTCTCTTCAGCCAAAGCTTCTCTGATGAGAGCTGTAGCTTGGTCATTTGTTACACTAGAAAATTGCTCATTTGGCACTTCTCATAACTAAAGCTGAAAAGAAAAAAGTAGATACTCTCCTTGTGCCCAGCTCCCAAACAAAGTGATCTTACCACTGACTTACAGGTACTTATTGGCATTTCTAGAGTGCTTCTCACTCCCCATAATAGCTTGCACTGGGGCATCTGCCCCATTCATCTCAGAATAGCTTTAGTTTAGTCTATGCTATTTTCTCTTTCACTGTTATGCACATATTTAGCCCCTAAATAATGCTGTGACCAACCTTATAACAGACCTTCCTATAACATGCTCAAATATCTCCATTAAAATCTCCAAGCTTACTGTATTAAACATTTTCTGCATATCTAAGGAAAGAACATCTCTGTTCTCCCATTTCCTTCATTTACAAAATGAATCTACACTCAATGGTTCACTAATGACCTGCCCTTCATAAACCCCAGTGGTCACATGATGACCTTATAGAATACTTGTGTCAATCTGACTAACAGAATCTTTCCAATAAATTTAGCATCTGCATTGTTTAGGAAGATGTATTGAAATTCCCTTGGCTGTCTTGTTCTCCCTTCCTTTCTGGAGGTACTGCAGAAATAGCTTCTGTCATAGTTGTTGGATGTACCCCCTCCACAATAACATTATTAAAGACTGCAGATATTTCTCCTGTTAATTTCTTTTCAAGCACTTTATAAAAATTAATGGCAAAGCCATACATCTCCCCTACTTTATTCCCTTTCATAGGCCTCATATCTGCTACCAATTCTTTTGTCCTCATCATTTTATTTAGTTTCTTTAATTCATCCACCTCTAACTTTGTGCATTCTGTTTTCTCCGTTTACCTCCTTGACTCATCTTCTCCTCATTTAACTACACGTAAAAGAACATGAAGAACTTTATTACCATATAACTTATAGTACATCTAATACTCTTCCCATCTGTCACTGTTACAATCCATCTGTCTTAAAAAAAACACCCTCATTTCTCCAGGCTGACCTCTTAAAATCCACACCTGCTTTTCTCTGCTACAACGCCATACATTTTTGTCTTCTCTTTGATTTTCATTGCTTCTAATCTTATAAGGATATCTTCAAATTTCTAATCAAACCTATTTGCTCACTCATCTCCAATGCCATGTCTTCCTGCAACTTATTTCCCTCTATCTGTACTTCATCCCTTTAAAATGTGTTCTAGATTGTCAATCCCCGTATCCTTCCTTGCCATGCAGTTTTCACTCAATCTCATTCTTTCACACCAAACTCGCTGTTTATTTTATTAATTTATTTGCATGCATTTGCTTACCAGGAAAGTCCAACTGTATTGGAAACCTATTTTCAGCAGAGGCCAAGTGAGAAAAGCTCCAAATAAGTAGCAGACAATTACAAACTGAGTTAAACAAATAATAGGCTAAGTTACAAATATGCAGTACGCAGATGGACATATATGTATGTAAGGTAATGTTCAAAAGGTAATAGTTGATTGTGCAAGATAAAGGCCGTAATGTAATAATGCATAATACTAGGTGATATTATAGTAGCAACTACAGGAGATATATATCAGTATGTAAGATGATATATAATTAATGCAAACTGCAGTAGAGGATGATTTCATTTTATGGAAGCATTTGGAGAAGTGTTTTGCACTGTCCTAGAAAATATAGCCTTCTGTAAGACAGTAATTTATTTTTTGAGGAATGTGCTTTGTAAAATAGGGCATACTGGGTGGAGAAAAAAAGAAAATTGACTAAGGGGCAAAGTACAGATGGAGAAAAGTATAGGCAATTAGTTAAGTGTATAGAAATTAAATCTACAAAGTAGGGCCCAATGTGACTGGTGGCAGTAAGAAATAAAAGATGTTTATCCAGAGGGAGAGGTAGAGTGACAGATGCAGGTATTTTTTTCAGATTTTATCAACATAACTATAGTAAAGGCAGTCAACATGTGAGTTATGGGAGGGATTGACATAAGTCAAGAATTTATTGGAGGAATAAAGTTGCCTAGTGTGTAGCGTGGGATTACATCACAGAAGTAAAGTTGTGTAGTGAGTATAGTGGGCTTACAACATGGAAATAAAGTTATAAAGTCAGTATAGTGGGAGTGCACATGAAAGTGAAATTGTGTAATGAGTATAGTGGGGATACATAATGGAAGTAAAGTTGTGTAGTGAGTATAGTGTGAGTTTTCCACTGAAGAAAATTTTTAAGAGGCGAGCAGCTTTCTGTGATATGTAAGATTTTACATGCTATTTTGAACTGACATAACTGAGATAATTTAGTTATTTAAGCCAAACAAATTGTTTTATGGTAGTGCAATGGGGGGATGGCAGGGTGCTGTTTACAGTGATAGCAAATGTAGAAGCTATTCTGTTGTAACAATGCTCAAGTTTGGCAGGCTGGGCTGCATGCAGATTTGTGAAAGTGAGGGCAGAATATGAGAGTGTGGAAAGTAAATAGGAAGGTAATGTGTTGGCAAGTGCAGGCTGTTTAGTAGAACTTTGCTCCCTATAGAAGTCCGAGTCTTTGGCTTGTATTCTTGACTACTTGTTGGACATGATTTTATGTTTTCCAAAATGATGAAACACAGAATTTTTTTGTGAGACATATTCAATAGTGATATCACTGGAGAAAAGAAGGGTGGAGTTCATTTTTTTGAATTTAGTGTTTTATGGGTCAAGTATAAGTTTGGACTCTTTGAGCCAGGATTCAATAAAAAGGAAGTAGAATTGGGTGATGTTCTGAAGCCTAGTGATTGTTTTGGATATTGTCAGTGTAAGTAATCATTGAATTGATAAGGACTCAGCTGTTAGATGCAAGAGGAAAATTATTAATGTGTATATTGAGACATGGGGGAGGGGAGTATTTAGTATTGAGAAACTCCAACTTGTATGGGAAGAAAGGTGGATTTTAGATCATTGTCATTTTACATGTTGAATTCTATTAGTATAGCACATATTAAAACATTCTACAGCTGAAGGAGAGAAATCAAAGAATTAGAGCTGGCAGAGACAGAGAATATTGGAGTGAGAAACTGTATAAAAAGCTTTTGATAACTCAAGAAAGACTGACAACACAAGGCAATTGCCATTTCTGTGCATGGATATGTTGTTAAAAGATAAAAGAGCAGTGACAGGGCCTATGGAGTACTCCCATTTTGGTATGGGAAGAGGAAGTTGTAGCCTAAATTACAGATTTCAGCACGGAAACTTGACCAGTCCAAATCAGTCCAACCAAGGGAACTTCTCAGATAAAAAACATTTATTAAACACACAAATAAATCCACAAACAGTTCGACAAGTTATGTCTAGCATATGCTGTCCTATCCTTTCTCTTAGTGTACAGCACGTTTTTCCTATATAAAATGCAGGACACTGAATGCACTTAGCTAGATACACCACATTCCTGCTATAACAATCATAATGCCTATTAATATATATAATTTCTTTCCCTAATTTGATCCTATTTCCTGAAATAAAAATATATTTACATTTATTACATCTACCACACTTAAAATTTCCAACAGGCCTACATGACTTAGATTCCAATGTTAAATTACTGCCCTCTAATAAGTTTTTAAATGACCTATCCTTTCTATATACATTTATAGGAGGGGCCTTTAATTTACTATATACATTAGTATCTAATTTTAACAACTCCCAATTCCTCTTTATTATTTTGACCACACGCACACACACACACACACACACACACACACACACACACATTTTGTGATTAGCAGGGATGCAAGTGTTGATATACGTGTTCATATTACGAGGAATTGATGCCCACAGTAAGACATGTATAAGTCAATCTCAATGTGCATTGTGAGTATAAAGCTTTAAATACATTTATTTATGTATTTAATTATTTATTTTTATTTTATTTTACATTTGTTTATTGGGAAGGTCCGACTCGGTGCAAACCCATTTTCAGCACATGCTTGGGTAGAAAAGCTCCATTAGTTAGAGACAAAAAATTTACAGTTAAATAACAATGTTACAAAGTTAATAGAAGGATCACAATCATACAGTTAGTGAACTAACATGCACAATCATATAGTATCAAAATTCGGTAACTTATGTAGAATAATATTCAGATGAGTAGATATTAATACATATAGCTGAAGAGCTGCCCATAGTATACTGTTAGGGCTTTGAAGAAGCTAGAGAGATCAGTTGGGAAGATAGGTGGGTTAGACAGGGGTGGAGTAAGGATATTAGGGAGGGGGGAGTAGTAAAATACATATGTGTGAGTCTTGAGAAGGGAGGAAGGAGAAGGTTTGGTGTTGGTCAAAGTGTGAAGTAAGGCGAGTAAATAAGTATTGGAAAGTTAGCCTGGGCAGCTACAAGAGAAGATCCAGTTGTTTGTTAGGTTTTGTTTTAGGAGTTTTTAAATTGGGGGAGACTGGATGTATCTATAATATTTTGGGGAATAGAAGTCCAGATCTTGGAAATATAGTTAGAATAGAGGGAGCCTCTGGCATTGTTGTTGCTTTTAAACACATTAAGGAGTGTTTTTGAGAGAACTGGAGTTGTCTATTCATGAAGTATGGAAGAAGTATGTGTTGTAGTGCACACATTTTTTCTGGTTGATATACAATTCTATGGGCAGAGATGAGTTGATTATTGGATAACAGATGGAGAAGTTCTAGCCATTTTAGCTGTTGTAGGGATAAGTAGCATTGTGACCTATGTGGGGAGTTAGTGGTAAATTTTGCAATTTTGTTGTAACAGGTGTTAAGTTTGGTGAGGTCAGATTTGCTTAGTTTAGTGAATATAGGGGTGGCATAGAATAGTGTGGAAATAAGACAAGTTCTTGCTATGTTTTTTGGGTTTGATTGGTGAGAAAAGGCTTGATTCTATATAGGAAGCCTAGTTTGATGTGAGTCTTTTAATGGTTTGAGCTAGATATATGTCAGATTTCAATTTATTATCAATAATTACACCTATCAACTCAGTTTGGGTGACTGCTGATATAGTGGTGTTGTTTGTGGAAAATATATGAAAAGTTGTAGGGGTGGTGAAAGTTTTGGTGGGATGGAGGAGCATATGTTTTGCTTTAGATGGATTCAGTATCAGTTTGGTTTTGAATAGCCAGGTTTCTATTTCAAAGAAGGATTGTTAGGTGTTTATTTCAAATTGTTGTACAGCAGACAAAGTACAGATGAGTATAGAATCATCTGAATATTGTATGACTGAGGCAAGGGAAGTGGACTTGTGTATTTGGTTGGTGAAGATGGACAAAAATAAAGGGCCAAAGATTGAACCTTGAGGAACACCTATGTTGACAAAAAGTAGAGTAGTGAGCTCCTGTTGCTATTTGACAGCTTGCTCTCAGCCAGTGCGGTACCTGTGGAACCATGACAGGGGGGAATGGCTGAGAGTAAGGTTGGCTATCTCAATGAGCAGTTTCTGGTGGAAAACTGTATCAAGGCTTTGGAAAGATCCAAAAAGATCAAAGAGACATATTTACCTTGCCTTCTATATTGTTTTACAGTCTCAGTGAAGCTAAGGAGTGCGGTTGTGGTACTATGGTGTGGGCAAAATCTGTGTTGGGTGTGAGATAAGTTGTTGTTAAGTAGGTGGTTCAAGAGCTGGCCACGTATGCATTTTTCCAGTATTTTGGAAAGGGGTGAGAGAATGGCAATGAGTTGATAATTGGATAGTTCAGTGTTATTGCCCCCTTTGTGTAAGGGAATAATGCATGATATTTTCCAGTTTAATGGAATGTAGTTTTCCAGGATAGACTGATTAATTAGGATTGAGACTGGGAAGGCAATGGTATCTGCTGCTATCTTGAGAAAGTCAGATGGTTGGTTGTCTGCTGCTAGGGAAGTGGGCCTGAGCTTTTGAGTAATTTTTTGATGGTGTAGATTGGGACTGGCTTAAAGGACAGGCTGTTACTGGTGGGATTATTAGTTGTTGGGATAGTTGGGGATGTATTTTGATGAGGGCTTTTTAGGAAGTTTATCAAGTTTGTAAAGAAGGTGTTGCATTAGGGTCTATATTAGAACATCAAAGTTTCAAAACTTCGAATGTTCTAATATCGACCCCTATTCAGAGAAAGCTGAAAACATCGAACATAGAGAACAGTGAATTTTTTCCCTAGCAAAAAATTTGCTGTTCCAAAACACATACACACAACACAAAGCACACCAAGCAAACAGCAATCCACACACATACAACTAAAATCTTACACCTAATCCTACACTAAACTATACATACACCACTAACTATCCACTTACCTTAACACAAACCCTAACCCTATGGTCCGTCACTATCGCACACTCACCTCATCCGCACCCTAACCCTAACTCACCTACCCCACCCTAACCCTCATGTCCACACAATCGCACACTTACCTGACCCGCGCTCTAACCCTAACTCACCTAACCCACCCTAACCCTCACATCCACACAATCGCACATATACCTAACCTGCACCCTAACCCTAACTAACCTAACCCGCACTCAATCGCACACTTACCTGAACCCGACCTGTAACTTTCCACCACAGTGCTGAAAATACCAACGCAACAGAAATGGACAACCAAATTCTTTCCCTAGGAAAACATTTGGCTTTCTGTTGCTTCGATATTTTCAGCTTTCTCTGAATATGGGTCGATATTAGAACATTAGAAATTTTTAAACTTTGATGTTCTAATATAGACCCTTGAATTAGGAGGCTATAGTGTTGATTGATGGTGCTAGGTTTGGTTTTGGAGGTAGTTGTATTACCTGGATGGCATAGTTTATTTATGGATGACCAAAATTTTCTAGGACTGTTGTGGTTTAGCTGTTGGACAGTTGAGTAATAGATTATTTTGTCACATTTTATTTGGGATTTGGCTTTATTTCTTAGTTCCTTGTAG
Organism: Protopterus annectens; assembly: GCF_019279795.1. Lineage (NCBI taxonomy): Eukaryota > Metazoa > Chordata > Ceratodontiformes > Protopteridae > Protopterus > Protopterus annectens. Next base: position 747,704,137 of record NC_056734.1, on the reverse strand, counting down.
AGTTGGAGGCTTTTTGGATTTTTACTATTTTTCTCCTGTGACCAGGCCGCATCTCTTTCTCTAAGTAAAATTTTGGTATTTTTTTTTTTCCAATAATTTTTATTTTTATTTTTACATTAATAAATGTCACAAATAAAAACCATATTACAGCATGACCATGTGCATATATATATATAAATATATATATACACATACATACATATATATATATATATATATATATATATATACATACACACACACACACACACACACACACACACACACACACACACACACACATACATACATACACACATATATACATACATATGTTATACATTGATGTCAAATACCACAGGATATAGGTCATACAACATATCTATTTTCACTATGTACATAGATGCTTTCATTGTTAATTCCACAGTTATATAGACAGTATATACATTCATAATATCCAAGTTATTATTTAATATCTGAACTTGTATGTGTTCTTTGGTTCCATTATAGTGTATTTCTAAGTTGCTGTGTGATGAATTATGCTAATATGATGTTAAAGGTTTGTTCCCAAATTTCTCTGGATTTCATGTTTTTGTTTCTTTTATCTATTACTATTTTATGAGCTAAAAGGTGTTGTATAGCTACTTGTTTAAAACACTCCCAAGAGATATTTATCGTATCTAGCCATTTAAAAGCTATATACAGTTTCATTAGTAGGAAAATTGTTAAAAGTGTATTTGCTTGTTTTCTTGGGATGTTGGGTGGGAGAATGTGTAACAGAGTGAATTCCCAAGTTAATGTTGATGTTTGATAACCCGTTTTTGTAATTGTACCTTGAGAGAGTTCCAGAGTTTATAGACACATTTACAGCTCCAAAATACATGGATTAAGTCAGCTATCTGGTCCTTACAGTGTGGGCAGAAAGGTGATTTTGATGTGTTAAATTTGTGTAGGATTGCAGGTGTAAAATAAGCATTATTATTGATCATGAGCTGAGTGTATGCTAACTTTTTGAGGGTAGAATCTTCAGTGTTAGATTGATTGCCTGGCTTATTTGCTGATCATCTATGGATGGTTTAATTTTTCTCCAGTAGTTAGAGAAGAGGAGGTCCTTCTGGTATTTGATTTCATTTATCATTTTATATGAATTGGTAATAGTTGTCTTTGTTGTGATAATAGTTTTCCAAAGCCTGCTACAAGTTTCTATGTCACTATTGGTCATAGTAATATTTTGGAGATAACTGGAACACAGTTCTTTGATTTGTCTTAGGATTATTATGTGTAATTTAGGGAGATTTAAGTTGGTCCTCATTTCTTGTATTGAACAGTTAAGGTAGGGATAGATATCTTGGATTGTTTTATCTTTTAGTCTGGGAAAAGGGACTAAGTCCAGCATCTTATTGTTTATTTTTAAATTTGGGTTTTTATGAAGGGTTGCAGTATTGTCATGGCATGTCTAAGGTTCAAGAATTGAAAGAGTTTTTGCGCTAGGTTGATAGAATGTTTTAAGGGCTCTATAATGTTATAAGTTTGTATTTCTTTCTGCTTCAGGAATGGAAGTGCTTTGGAATTGAAACCTAGAGCTTTAATATATCTATAATATATTGTCACCCAGAGAGGAGACCAATTTTCCATTGACGGGTTATGTTCAGCCATTCTCAATATTCTGTTAGTGTTAATGATTGAGTAGTACATTTTAAAATCTGGTAGATTTAGTCCTCCTTTGCTTTTGGGGAGTGTTAATTTTGGATAGGAGATTCTGTTTTTTTTTGGGTTCCCATATAAATTTTGTTGGGAAGGTATGAATTTGTTTGAAGAATTTGTTATGTATTGTTGTCTGTGATGTCATGAATATATACATTAATCTAGGTAAACTGTTCATTTTGATTATTGATACTTTGGCCAAGAATGGTAGTTTTAGGTTGTTCCATCTTTTGCAGTCTTGCATTATATTTTGCCATTTAAGGTTTACATTGTGTTGGTAGAAGTCTTTGTTACTCTGGAAAAAGGTGATTCCCAGGTATTTAGTTTCTTTTTTAATTTTTATTGTGTTTAACAATGGTATTAGTGAGATGAGTTTGGGCGTTTTTAGGGGGAAAATATTAGTTTTATTAAGGTTTAGTTTGTAGTTAGACAGAGTCGAGAAATGTTCAATTGCAGCTATTATTTTGTTTATATCTGAATTTGGTGTAGTGCAGTATATGTTCAGATCATCTGCAAATGCAGTGAGGTATATTTTGTAGTTGTGTATTGATGGAGGAGTGTGATATGTATTTTGTTTAATGTATAGAAAGAGTGGTTCATGGTATAGGTTAAACAGGAAGGGTGATAGTGGGCATCCTTGCCTTGTTCCATTTTTTATTAGGATCCTATTTGACCAAGTTTTATTTATATACAGAGATGTGTATGGGTTGCTATAGAGAGTTTGGATGATCTGAATGAAGTTATTGGGTATATTAAAGTAGGGTAGCGTTTGGAATAAGAATTCTAGATTAACCCTATCAAATGCCTTGTGGGCATCCACTACCATTGTGTAGATGTTGATATTGTATCGGTTAGCGTAGGATATTAGTGCATCTAATGTTAATGTATTGTCACTAGTCTGTCTATGTGGTGTAAAACCGGATTGTTCTGGGGAGAGGATTTTTTCTATCAGATTTTTCATTCTGTTTGCAAGTATAGAGGTAAATATTTTAGTATCTATATTTAAGAGGGAGATGGGTCTATAGCTGTCGGGGTTTTTGGGGTCTGTGTGTTCTTTTAATATAAATATAGTTTAAGAGGCATTAATGTGGATATCATTTATTTTATAGTTTATTATGTAATTCAGTGTATAGTATAGTAGTTTGGCTATCAAGGGGGAAAATGCTTTGTAAAATTCTGATGTGAGTCCATCCGGACCCGGAGCCTTATGCACTTTTAAGTGTTTGATTGTTGTAATAATTTCACTGATGGATATCGACTCAGTTTTTTTTGTTGGTCTAAATTGAGTTTAGGGAATTTCAGTATTTGAAGAAAAAGAGTTCTATCTTCCTTTAAGGTTTGTAGTATTTGTGCTCCATATATTTGAGAGTATATTTGTTCAAATGTTTTAATAATGTCTTCATTTTTTGTGTAGTTTTTGTCTCTGTAGTTTATTTCTGATATATTGGAGGCATTTTTGTGCTAGCAGATAATTCTGGCCCGAGCTCTAGATGGTATTTGAGCTTCTTCAGCATAAGTGGCTAACATTCTGGCTTCATAGAAAGATAGGTTCTTGGTTTCTAACATATATAGATCCCTTTGCAGTTTTAAAAGTTCTGCTTCTGTTTGGTTCTTAGGGTTATTTATTAGTTCTTTTTCAAGATGCTCTATTTTCCCTTTCAGTATATGCTCCTCTTTCAGTTGTATTTTTTATAGTATGCTGCTTTTTTTGATAAACAATCCTCTGATTTGTGCTTTGGTTGCAGCCCATTCTATGTCAGTTGGTACTTGGGAGTTAGTGATATTTGTAAGAGCTATTTTTAGTATTGCTTCTGTTTCTTTTATTACATCCATTTTGGAAAGTAAATTAGGGTTTAATGACCAATTATGACCCCTATTCTCTAAATATATCTTTTGTCCCAGTTAATGTTCAGTGTGATTTTGGAGTGATCTGAAAAGAACCTGGTATGTATAGTTATTGTTGGGTCCATGTTAATGAATATGTCAGAGATTAAGAAGAAGTCTATCCTTGACCACATTTTGTGGCATTGCGAATAGAATGTGAATTTCCCTGTTTTATCTGCACTGTTCCCATGTTTAAAAGGGTCATATAGTTTGAAATCTTGTTTGAGTTCATTAAGGGCTAATGTGGCTTGTTTATTATGTGATTTGGTCAGATTAGATTTATCCTTTTCTGGGTTTTGATATGTATTCCAGTCACCTCCAATCACTAGGTGGTGATCTTTAAATTGGTTTAAGGTTGGGTATAATGACATAAAAAAGTGTTGTTGGTTATTACAGGGTGCGTAAACATTAAGTACCATTATAGGTTTTGGTATTGTAGGACTATTAAATGTTACATAGCACCATCTTCCCTCCTTGTCAGCTTTGGTTTTAAGTATTTTTTCCTTAAATTGTTTTTAATTATTATGGCAGCCCCAGCACTGTTTGTTTTCCCCTCTGAAGCTATGATTTGACTTATCCATTTCTTTCTGCTAATTTCTGCCCATTGATCTGCAGTCAAGTG
>NC_056734.1:747385236-747399448 GCF_019279795.1 Protopterus annectens | reverse complement strand
AATCCTGTTACAAATGCTTCTGTAACTTTCAAAGTCTAAGTCAAAGAAAACTTTATTGTTATTTAGGAGTAAACTTTATTGTCATTTAGGTAATCTATATTGTCATTTAGGCTTTCCCTTAAAGACTAAAGACTTAAAGACTTTACCTTAAACTTATGATTGATTAATACGAAGTGCGATGCGACTGCATGTAGGTTCTGAGTATGAATGTCATATTCTGAATCTTGACTGCATTTTGCATTAGAATGATACATATTCATACTGGACATCTAAAATAGCTGTGTATATTCCGGAAACTAACTAAACTAACACTAAAGGAATATCTTTTTTGCCAGTGTTACCTGAACACGGATAAAAGCATAACTGAAATCTGGTAAATCGTATCTTCTGGAAACTAAACTATTAGTACATATTATTTCTGTCAGCATTGTCTAAACAACCATAAAACAAATTGAAAACTAGCACTGTAATGCAACTATCTGAAAACATGAGAACATTTACATACTTGCTTTAACTCATACATTTTAACTTTAAAGAATTTAGATAACTGAAGCACATTTAAATAAACATTGAAGAAATAACTGAAACTCATTTTCTGAAGATAGTTGACTTGTGTACCACAGCTCCTGCCAGGTTTTGGCCTTTCTCTGCATTGCCCCAGTCACTGCTGAGGTATTGGAATGCTGCTTTAACATCATTTGATTGCTAGAATACTGAATACCCTTAGGCCTTCCAAATCTCCCCTTTCCCATTTCTTGTGCAAGGATGAGTAGCTGATGTTCTTGACTATATTTAAAATCAAATTGAAAAATCAACCTGGAAATTGTTTAGCAATATCTGTGAAGCACAAAAAAGAATCAGTATCAGGTCCTTAAAATAACATTTGCAGCTTTAACAATTATAAACTGACAGCATTGCTTCTTGCCCTTACTTTATTTACATATTTCTGCATGAAATAAACATGTGCTGCTAATAAACACTTGCAAGTTTGTAAGAAAACTGATAGTGTACTATAGTGAACTAGACCTATTATCCTAATAAATACATTTTTGCAAGTCTGTAACTGAGCTGATAATGTACTACATTGAAATGTAAAGGTTGTAACTTTATTATTAAATCAAACAAAACCTCAGTGGTATTGTTTTTCCCTGTCATAACCTTAAATGAAACTAAAATCGTAATCCAACACTGTATTAATATTTTAACATTTTTTTGCATTTCTGCACCTCTATAAAATTAATCTTAACTGTTTAACTTTCAATGTTTACTCTGTGACCCTCTGGTCATAATTTCATATAGCAGTTCCTTTAGCTGATGTCATTTAATTTTTTTCAGTACTATTGAATGCTGCAAAGATTTATCATTACTGTCTGCAATTTTCTTGGATAAATAGTAATCTTGAATCATTTACATATACATATTTATTATTAAAGTTGAATTGATCTGATTCTGGAAAGTGACTTGTCTGTCCTTTATACAAGCATGTGAAGTTTTTTTCATATAGTATGCACATTTATTACTGGAGTTGAACCTGTGGCATTAATGAGAAATAATACTTATGATGCACTCTTTCCTTGCATGGGATCTGAATTTTTGAGTGTGCTGTCACTTCTAAAATGTAGCATTGATTTTAAATTTTACATGCTGTAAACTAGCAGAACATCACTTAATATCTGTGAATCCTTCTTTATCATTGTCTATATCAAGATATTATTTATGCATTGCAACACTTTACTACCATAATTTAAAACAATCCCCGGGATTCATCAAGCTCCATGCAAGAATAGTGTTAATTTTGCACAGAGCGTTCCATGACCATTTAGGACAGCAGTGCATCTTACACATTCATGAGGGCACTCTGCTGTCTACACTAGATGGCCACGAAACAAGGACAAGTGTAGGGGTGTGTACGGCAATTCCACAGCAGCTAACAGTTCTGTGGTACATATAAGCACAGCCCCCCACAACATAGCACTTAACTGTCCAAATTTTCACAGTGTCCAGATTATTCCCTAATATTTTTGGCCTTTCACTCATAAAATGTCCTCTAACACAAATTGATACATGCTAGCAGCTTTCTCAGTTTATAAGAGTAATGTTACACATTTATTTATTTTTTTCAATTCCCAATAAAGTTTAAGCATAGTTGAGCGGGTTTGCACGACTCATAGCTATGCTCAGCCTAGCTTACACATCCCAATTAGCTAAATAGAAATATACAGCCAAAACACTCCAATGTGAGATAGAAATAGCATAGTGGTTAGAACTTTTGCTTTGCAGGCAGGCATTCATGGTTCAAGCCCCAATACAGTCCATTCATTTTTATTTGTGAAAACAGCACTAAAAGTATATTTTGTTATCAATAGTGAATAATATATATGTGTTAACAGTGTAGTGTAGCAGGTCCAAATGTGAGGTGTCAGTGTAGTACAGATGTGAAACCCCCATATAAACTCAAGTGTCCCATACAGTATAGCCACAAAAGAATGTAATGTAATGAAAGCACATAGGGGGATGTTATGGAAGGTAAACATACATATCAAAATATGTCATTTATGAGGAATCAACCCCACAATGCTGATAGTCTGAAAAAGGAAAGCCGAACAATGCTAACCTGTGCTCAACTGTGCTTAGCTTTTATAAGCATTGCTTAAATGTAAATTCTAAGCAAGAATTAGTGTAGCTAAGTGGATTTGTGCACTGGTAAGCAGTGTGTAACATCTACCCCGTTAAGCAATGCTTATCTTTGCTAAGTGGGTTTGCCCGGTGCTTAGCTTAGCTCAGCATATTCAAAACTGTCCAATCACGACAAAGGGTGGGAAATCAGCCCTTTTTAAACCTTGCAGGTGGAAATACAGCTTATAACCAGTTGTAGCTCCCCAGTGTAGGCACGATAGCTGGTTTTGGTGAAGGTGTGCGCTTTTGGGTGTAACACTGAGGCATTCAGGAGTCCAGGGTCATGGTTGTATTCCTTGCAGAAAACCATGACATGAGACTGCTGAAAGACCAGTACCAGGGCTCCCAATACAAAGTGGAGACCTGGGACCATCTTGCCTGTGATCTCACCAGTGCCACTGGCATCCCTCAGACTGGTGAGCAGGTCTGGCACCACTTTGTTGACTTGAAGCAGAGGAAGAGGGAGCTCTTGGACCAATGGGTCCAAGATGCCTGGGTGGGGAATGCTCTAGGCATGTGTAAGTATCAGTCACAATAAGTGTTTTCCAAAGTCCAGCCTGTGTATGTGATGGATAGGTATGCATAAATGTTTTTTTTCTTATCTCCTGTACAGCAGCAGAAAATGGAGGGCTGTGAACTTAGATGCCCATACCAGCAGGCTGCTAAGGCTGCAAAGCGAGGCTGGTTAGTAACAATCTAGCTTATAGTATTCAGGACAAATAAATAAAAATGAGTAGAATGTCACCTTGTAGTATTTAAAAAATGGGTATGGTTTGTAATGAATAAACAAGCCAGTAGGAGAGTAATAGTGACATACATACATATATCAATAAAAGTGTAAGTACTTGTCAATAAAAGGTAAAACCCCAGACTGGTTGTGTTTACTTTGGTATTGTATGAATCAAAATGTGTACAGTAAATGCATAGCAACTATAGCTCTGAAAGCGTTAAACAATCAAGGCTCATCTGACAAAGATTGTGGAGTTATAAAAGAGGAGATTAACTGTATGAAATGTTGCATGCACCAAGATCTGATATCTGAATAGTAATGTTGTGTTAACCATTTTTTTCTACACTGTGCTATACAAGACATATGTGCTATGCATGAATGTCAGAATTACAACTTGAGATTGTACAACCAAAAGAGTACTAGACATAAAACAGTCAAACAAGCGACAGCAGTTTCTCAACAGCTCACTTTGATGAAACACAAGCTTGTTGTATTTTTTGCACAAACAGGCATGGTTCGAATCCCGGGAGTGGTAGTAAGCTGTATGCATAATTTCACTAAGGATTTTATGAATATGTTTAGAAACAGTCAGGTAGTGTTAACAGAAATTTCCAACACAGGTCTGCCAGGTAAGGAAAGATATAAAGTAGCTATAAGAAGGCTGTGGTTATACTATGTCCAGCACCCACTGTCCAAATTCAAGGCTGCAAATGACAGCAAGATAAGTACATGCACCAAGTAGTCTCCCCCAAGAAATGCTCCTCAAGTGTCATGCTGTCACAGCTAGTGGTCACTGCTGCCAACAACCAAGGTGACCAATACAAATCAAGGCAGAGTATGGCAGTAGCACACACACACACACACACACACACACACACACACACACACACACACACACACACACACACACACACACACACACATATGTAAACCTGACTATGTGAATATGGGTAGAAACAGTCAGGTAGTGTTGACAAAAATTTCCTGCACAGATCTGCCAGGTAAGAAAAGGTATAAAGTAGCTATAAAAAGCCTGTAATTATGCACTGTGTACAACCATACCACTGCCCAACCCAAGGCCATAGGTTGTTGTAAAGTGAGACAATACCTGTAGAGTAATGATTAGAGCAATTATCATTAAAGTTGTGAGCACTTCAAGCATATACAGTTGTTAATTGACATCTCTCTTTCTCTCCCCCACCTTATCTGCACCAATAATCTAAACACATAAATCAATGGGTATGTTTTTCACCAAACCTACTGTTGGGACATGTGTCCTATTGTTCTACAAATATTGAAATGTTTTTCTATTAATTTTCCCTGTTCAAATACTATCATTGGTGGCCTGTTGCTATCAATGTAACCTGTATGCCGTTATAATGCCCACTGTGGTTCCATATATGCATGTGTTCTGTTCTATGAAACTGTTCCAAATCTGTTGTTTTGGGTTAATGGAAATACCTATATATGCTGTTATAACTAATCCTGGAATGTGTTTTTTCATGACTAACCAACATATGTTGTAAAACTGCAACACCATAGCACGTCTAGGAAGGCTGATCCCTGTGGATCAGCCTGTCCCGCCTCAACTGGCCATGGCACCAGGCCCCAGTATGTCTGGGACCCACCCCAGGACCTCCTAATCTGCTGGTCCTGCACCACCTTTGGCTGGAACTGCTTCGGGGGATGGGGGTCATCCCCCCGGGTGCAGGCATGGACAGGATCCTGTCACCCGAAGCCAGGTCCAGGGATTGGTGCATAGCAAGCTTCAAAAGGAGTTCAGAGATCTGCTATGCCAGCTTGAGGGCTGTGTGGCACATCTAGAGTGTCAGTCTGCCCCTCCTGCTCAGCCCCCAGCACAGCCACCTTCGGGGCCGTGAAGGTGCAGTGGTGACTGCCCATGGGTGGAGACCTCAGTCCCACTGTATCCATTTGGGGGATCGTGGGTGTCTGATTCCCAACCACCCCTCCCCATCCAAGGTGTTTACCCCCAAACATGTCATATACCACCCCTGTCTGCTGTTTTGTCTGTCTTGTCTGTATTCTTACCTAACCTACCTCCACAAATATCCCTACTATCCTTCCCCAACATCCAACTCTCACCTTAAAAAAAGGGCAATCTGTTTCCACAAAGAAATGTTGCCTCATACATAGCTGTCCATTTCACACACGTTTCCACTGGACACATGTAATTTGGTCTAATTGGCTTCACAGCATATTATTGTTGTCCTCATCCCTCTTTCAGGGGTTTGAGTGTCCAAATTTACCTCCAAATTCTGCATATATGCACAGCTATTGCTGTAGAAGAAAGAGACAGCTATGGACCTTCCCTACACCCATCCTACACATACCTAGCTATCTTTCATATTGTTTTTCCCTCTGCGTGCCCCATTTTCTCACCACTTTCCTATCACCCCTTTTTTTCTTTTCTTTTAAAGAAATTATCATGGGGTAAGAGGGTGTAAGCAGTAGTAAGTGGAAGTAAGCGTGTTTGCGCAGTGCTAAGCAAAGCTAACTCAGATTAAGCACTTTTAGGGCTAACTGTGTGTAAGCATAGTTAACCATAAGTTAGCATTGCTTACCACCACTCAAACCTGTGCAAACCCACTTACAATGCTTAAAAGTGCCTTAATCACTCTGTATCCAACAGCCCTTGTTCTGCCCAGCAACAAAATAATCAGCTCTTGCAAGTCTTGAACCTAGGAACCTGCACATCATAGCCACAGCAATTTACCACTAAGCCATCTGAACTGCAGAATTACCTGATACTTTTTAAAACATATCATTCATGGAACAGCTCATTCCTACACCCATTACAGGTAGCAACATCATTGACCTGGTTATTACTAACATAAGTGACTGTTGCTGTACACCAATAGTCAACTCCCCCCTTGTTAGATCTGACCACAAAGTAATCACCTTTGTAAATCCGTATCGCTCCCACCCCCCTGCAAAGGTAACCAGCATGAAAAGTCTTTCCAAAGCTAACTTTAGGCTCCTAAAAACAGAGGTGGCTAACCTCATGACAGCCATGCAAATGGAGACTAGTTGCATGACTTCTGAAGCAAACACCAATACACTATGAACATGTACACAAAAGCATGGATTCCACCATACCCAATAGAACCAAGACCATCATCTCCAAAAAAGAAAGCCAATCTGGAGGTCTCCGGCCATAAAGAAACTGTACAACAAAAGGAAGAAGCTGATACGGAATAAGGTGAAGTCCCAAGAATGGAAAATCTCCTTTATCAGCTTCAATTAAAAGTTGAGATCCCTCATCAAATACTATAAAGATAGCTGTGAAAACAGGCTTGCAGCACATAGTAAAGACAACCATAAGGCCTCCTATAGTTATGTAAAGAATCTCCATGGCAATACCAAGATTTGCTCTGAACTACTGACCAACGGTACCTATTAGACTGAGCCAACATATATTGCCAATATACTAGCCGACAAATTCAGTACCAACTTTACCCCCCACCTCAAAGGACCAATCACAATGCCAGTACACTGCCAGGCACCCAGTATTACAGCTGCACAGGTTAAAACACCACTGTCCAAGGCAAGGAATAAAGCTTCTATGGGACCTGACAATATCCCTGGCTGTGTTCTACATGAACTACAGAGTGACCTGGTACCTCACCTGTGTGCCCTGTTCAATCACAGCCTCACCTCAGGCTTTGTCCCTACCAAATTGAGCACTGCTACAGTCACCCTCTCCATGAGGGATGAGCCACTACAGACTGTGGGAACTATCTCCCCATTAGCCTGACAAGTCTGTTATGCAAAGCTATGGAATGCATCATCATGCACCTAATAAACAGGGATATGGGAATCTCCAGACTCAGGATCCCACACAGTTTGGATTTGTGAAGGGTAGGTCATGCCTGCCCAATCAACCTGGTCAACTTCTTTGAGTCAGTCACCCGAGCTGTGGATGAAGGCAAGGTGGCTCATACAGCCTACCATGATCTGGCCAAAGTCTTTGATAACATTCCCCACTCAGGAATCATGCAAAAACTCACTAAGCGGGGCATCAACCCCTATATCACTAGGTAGGTTGCAAACTGGCTCACAGATAGAGCTCACAGTGTGAAAATAGCTGGCTCCAAGTCAGACTGTCGAGCAGTCATAAGTGGAGTCCCAAAGGATTCTGTCCTGGGTTCTTTCCTGTTTGGTATCTACTTCTCTGAAGTCCATGCCAACATGAAGGGACTCTGGCTGACAAAGTTTGCAGACAATTGCAAGTTGGGAGCTATTATTAACTACCCAAGAGTTGTTGGCATCCTACAGAAAGGCTTCACTGAGGCCAGTGACTGTCTCAGAGCCATGGCCTTAAGCTTAATGTCAGAAAATGTGCTGTCATCCCATTTGGGAAAAACCATGCTCCCATGAATTACCACATTGATGGTAGTCCCCTGAACACAGAAGGTGTTATAAGAGATCTGGGTACACAGGTTGACAGCAATGTCTCTTTTGACCACCACATTCCCACTGTGGTCAGAAAGCCCTTCTATATGGCACATCTCATTGCTAACGCTTTTGCATCCAGGAAGGAAGAGGTCATTGTCCCCTGTACTTTTCTTGACAGAGTGATGCAGTTTGTTTCAGCATACATATTCTGATGAATGTGAGGTATGGAAATGAAATGTGTGTCATAATTTACTGACAACAATCATCATATCATCACAGTGATTTACCAGAGAAATGAGAATAATCTGTAAAACAGACCAGAAATATGAGCAATAAACCTGGACATACTGAAACAATCCAGACAGTTGAGAGGTATGCTCAAAACCCCTTACTGCAATGAATCTTGACCAATGCTGACAAAGTGATGGGTGGAAGCCATGAAAATGGGGATGTATCTGAAGTACTGGCATAGATAAACTAACACAGTTGCTGCAGTAACACCCTCCTGTATGCTCTAACATATATTTAGTGAAATAGCACCAAGTAATTGAAATATAAAATCTGCTATGGGTAATTACACATGTATTTGCAACTATATCAGGCACTACAGGGATGTAAGAGCACTGAAAAACAAACACCAGTGTGAAAGTGCATACCCACAACCAATATCACTACAGTCACAGTCACATACCGGTAAGTCAAGTGAATGGTAGGGTATATGGATTGTGTGAGCAAATGCATCATTGTTTGCCGCTCACACACTAGCCCTACATATACTGTCCCAATTCTCAGTGTAGCCTGAATCCTGACCATGGTACAGGACATGTCTCAGTCTACCCCTACATACAGCCAGTAGACCATCAGAAACTGCAGCAGCATGCACAGTCAGATAAAAAGGAGCCATAACACTTACATCTACCCCCTCCATACATAGCCCAAATAACATGTACACATGACATGTGCACACAATCCTGACAGTCTGTTAACAATGGCCAGACATACACAGACCTCTCAAATGTACAGTTCACCTCAGAATGTACAGGCTCAGGACTCATATCTACGGCCTTTTCCCTGACATGTCTGTGGGTCTACTACATCACTGGGATGGTAGCAGGAATGAAGGCAAGAAATAATGATACTAAATACTTCTGAGCCTCGTTGACATCTGGACAAAGCCTAACATCATTTGGGGACAGAGGGACAAACACAGTGGTAGACTGGACATATTGCTGCCATAAATTTCAACAGCTGAAGATGTTACTGGGTTTGTTGTAACATATACTTTATGAGGAATATGAAGTCAGTAATACCAATAGATGGGAGTATTTACTGACTGCATTCCCCAGAGACCTCGACTGATTATCCAAGGACACCAACTGTCTGGGGAACAGACAAAACAAAACATTGCAACATGTGGCCAGTCTGTGGACAGCATGCCAATGGAGAGATATGTCAGAGACATATCACTGTCAGACATGAAATCACTCATTAAATGCATGTCCACACAAACCCTGTGAATATATCAACCCACCATGTGTATAACAGCACTGATGACATAGAATCTGTTCACTGTTCTGGGGATATGTCCCCCATGTTGTTGGGCTGTCTCCAAATGTCCTGTCCTGTGAAGTATTCCCACCTACTATCTGTGAATGTGCAGCCCACCACCTCTGTAATGTCCCCTCACACAGGCAAGGAAAAGGGACAAGGCCCACATGAAGGAATGCTCCATATGTTGGAACTATCAGCAGTGTCCAGGCCCACAGCACAATACTATGTGGGCATCTACATAGCTGTATGGCCTTAGCAATACCTGACATCTGCACATCTGCACAGGGGATAGACAGAAAGTAAATAGGCAACAGGTTATGCATTAGGATGAATGTTTTAAAGAATAAAAATCTGAAACTGAAATGTATGCCATTACTACATGACAGCAGTCTTCAATGACATGGCCAAAAAACATAGTAGTCTACAGTTAATATAATAATATCATATTAATATCCAATAGGAGATACATAAAAACATACAGCTCAAACACGAAGAGCAAGATGGTGTAGTACTCAGAGTCTTAGCTTTGCATGCAGGGGTGCATGGTTCAAGTACTATAATAGGTAATCTAATTTTACATGGAAAAGCAGTGTTAAAAGTACTAATTTAATAATACAATATGTGTTAAATTATATTTGTCAACCAGTGCACTGTAGCTGGTGTAACATGCAAGTGTAAGTGCATATAACATTTCATACTACCCATGTATAAAAAAAAAAAAAAAAAAAATGTAATACTACCCATGTATATCCAAGTGTCCCATATAGTATATTCACACCCCTTGCTGATGTAATGACAGCACATGTTATATACAGGAAATTAAATACACATTAAATGATGTCATTACTCTGCTATTTTATCAGACTGGAATGTGAGCAATGGTTACCAGGGCTGAGCTATGCTTAGCAGGTTTAATCATTGCTTAAATGTGAATGCTAAGCAGATTTGCACACTGGGAAGCATTGCTAAGTGAAGCCTAATTGGTGTAAGTGCCTATTCGTTTAACCATATGTTAACACCGCTTGCCATCACACAAACCCACACAAAACCACTTAAAGCCACTCAAAGCTGCCTTAATCACTCTGTATCCAACAGCCATTGTTCTGTCTAGCAACCAAATAAACAGCCCTTGAACCCAGGACCCTGTACACTATAGCAACTGCAATACGCCACTAAGCCTTCTCAGCTGTAGGTCTTTTGGATGTTTTTTTCAAACATACCATGCATTACAGCCACTTTACAATAGGGAAGAGAGTGCACAATCATGAAGGATTGATATCTACAAATATATATATGAATGAACTAAAGGAATTGAGATGGCAGCTGAGAACCAATGCCTCAGAATATCCTGGGCTGAACAGCACCATATCTATTAGTCCCATTTTAAGATTAAAATCAGAATTTTATATGTAAATTATTTTGATGTTTACACAAATGTGTTCATTAGTTTTATTGATAGTATTGTATGATGAACTTTTATATTATATTTGTTTCATTAACTCATGTGTTTTTAGCATATATAATTGTACCTCAATTCTAGTAGGAAGTGAGGTCATATTTGTGGATGTATAAAAAGGGGGTGGGTTGGCTGGAACATGGTTGTCTAATGAAGTTTTCTAAATTGGAGACAAAAGCTCTAATAAAGGATTTTATTGGGTGTATCCCTTTGGCTTCTTTGCTGTTGTTAGTTTGAGTGGTGTTGGATCATTCCTGATCTCAACGTGTGGTTTCTTGTAACATGGAACCAGAAGGAGCACAAGAATCTACTATGGCTGAATTAACCAAATCTTTTGAGACCTTGAGTGGAACTGTAGCCAACCTCACAAGCTTAGTTGAGAAACTATGCCGAGTGGATTTACAGCATGGACTTGTTAACCGTAACAATGATGTATGAGCCTCTAGTTCAGGGGCAGTTGTTGGGGACGATAGCTTTAACTCTAGTTGAATTACACCAGCACAAAGAGAACACACAGTGAATGATAGCCAACTGGAAGACAGGAATTTGAATACGTCGGCATTGCACCAAGGTTTGTCTAGTAGTAATGGCTTCTACAAGACTTTTAGTTCATTAACGCAATGGCTTGATGAAGGGAGAGTGTGGTGTCCTGGTTCTACTGGCAGGGCGGATGGTAATAAACGAAATGCAAAAACATTGACCGATCAACTTAAGGTATTTGAAGAACTAACCTTAAGATATCATAAATTACAAGTTGAAAACAGTTATTTAAGGGAATCCAATAGACTTGAATGCATACCAAAAGGTTTACGCTTTTAGAAATACCCTACAGGGCTGACAAGGATAAGAAATTGTTGGAATTATTTAATAAACAAGGTTGCGAACTGCTTACTGTCTTAATTAAAGACAATGATAGAAAAATGACTGTTTTAGCAGAGGAGATTAAAACTGTGGACAATAATCTACATAGAGACTTATTGTTTGAATGTAGAAAGGATGATTATTTTTAAATATTCAAAAAGATCAGTAGTGTGGTAGATATAAGAAATAGAAAGCAATGTAAATTGTTTAGAGATGAAAAGGAATATTTGGAAGGGAAGGCATACCTATTACCTCCCTTAGGACAGGTGGGATCCAATAGGGTTGAACAAAATAACACTATGGAAACAACTAACAACATTGATGATGGAAATGAGATTAATACATATGAACCCGACCCTTTAGAGTACCCTCATCTGAGGAGGTCTGAGCGACTGAAGAACCAGAGGAGGGAGGAAGGGTATCAACATTACAACAACTATTACCCCAGAACAACAACAGGAATTATTGGGGGAAGGGGAGGGGGGAAAGCATCATACAGCACATTCTAGATGATGGGACCCCTGAATGCAAAATCATTTATAACAAATATGGTGACTTCAGAATTTACAACTATAGTAACATGGAAATCTGTGATGAGGCAGCTGATTTATTTGAAAAAGGGCTGTCTTTTGTACCTGATAAAGATACCACTATTGATGATGCTTTAATTAATTTAAAACTATACACCAGGAAAATCAATTTGGAGTTCTATTTTAATGGGGTGACACAAATGCAACAGAAAGGATCAGTATGCAGTAAGTCTAGCGTCTTTAACCCACCCTTACACCCCTGTGTATTAATGTATGAGAAAATGTGTGAACATGATATAAGAAATATGTTAAAAACAAGAAACTGATGACTGAAGTGAATTGTAACTTGTCTCCAGCTGAAAACACAATTCTGAAGAATATATGCAACAATGTTAATATTAGGGTAGCCAAGCCTGATAAGGGAGGGGGTCTAGTGGTCATGAATAAAAGCACATACGTAGAAAAAATGATAAATATTCTATATACTGATACCTATAGTGAAATAAGCATTAATGAGAAGAATATTGCCTATAGGAAGGTAGACATTGAGTTGGAAGATCTTTTATTAAATCAAGAAATCACAAAAGATGAATATAACTTTATGTATATAAAACAACTAAAAATCCCTGCAATATTTGGGGTCCCGAAGATACATAAGAACTTGAGGGACACCCCCATTTAGATCGATAGTAGATGCTAGGGCATCTAAGATATATCCAATAGCAAGATTTGTGGACAGTCAATTAAAAAAATGTCTTAGGAGAATGCCCATGCATCCTTAAAGACTCTTGGGATTGTTTAAAGAAAATTACCAAGGACAAGTATTGTGATCAAATATTATTTGTCACCATAGATATTAAGGATTTATTTTCCACAATTCCACATGAAGTTGGGATTGAATGGATTTATTCTTACTTATGTCAATATTCTGACTTAAGACATGATCACATCCTAACTATTAGATTATTAATGGAATTGGTACTGGAAACAAACATTATCACTTTCGAGGAACAATTGTTTAAACAAAACAAGGGAGTGGCAATGGGGGCAGCTTGTGCCTCCATTTTTGCAAATATTGTCCTTGCCTATTGGGAGAAAGAAATAGTGTTTAAAAGCATGTTTCCAGAAGGCTGGACTTTTTATGGCTGCTTTCTGGAAGATATTATTGTCTTTTGGAAGAATGGTAAGCAGGAATTGAGAGAATTTCTGGATTTTATTAATTCCAGCACCAATTTCTTGGCAATCACCAGTAATATAAGTGAGGATAAGGTTGACTATTTAGACATAAGTATATCAAAGAAATATGATACTAAGGAATTCACATCTAATATATACAGGAAACCTACATATTCCAGTACCCTCCTGCACTTTAAAAGTTGCCATCCTAAACACAAAAAAGTCATTAGTTAAGGGGCAGGGGGTACATATTGCTAGGTTGGTTTCAGGGGATGGTGAATTCCTTAAACAACTTAATGTATTAAAAAATATGTTGGTCAGGGAGATTACCCTATTGAATTTGTTGACAATATTTTTACAGAGGTTAAAATGAAAAGAGAACAAGGACTATTTCAACCCTTATTGGGGAAAAATATGGTTATTGGTAGTACCAATAGACAAGAAGCAGAGACATTTGGAAAATCTGACATTTTTAAATTTAACAATCAATTCTATGATGTTAAAAAGTTTTTGTGGCAGAACTGGAATATATTTAGAGCTAATCAAGAGTTTTCAGAGATAGTAGGGAGGGTACCTAGAATTTTATATAGAAAAGATGAAAATCTTAAAAACATTATTGAGAAAAACTGGAATGGGTATGAAAAAAGAAGGGAAGGTATGTTAAAGTGTGTTTTTTGCCTTCAATGCAGAGACATTAAAGAAGGGAAGGAAGTATACATTCCACATTTTGGCAAGTATCACTTACCTAAGAAGTATACAAGTAGCAGCTAGGGGTAGTATATTTGGCAACATGTTCTTCTTGTCCCTGTTTTTATA
>NC_056734.1:747355236-747382736 GCF_019279795.1 Protopterus annectens | reverse complement strand
GTGTTACAGGGTTTGTTTTAACATATCATGTCTGAGGGATATAAACACAATGGATCTTAGCATTTATTGATTGCAATCACCAGAGTATGTGACTGGTTTGCCAAGGACAACACCTGCCTGGGGAACAGACCAAACATAACAGGCAAACATCTGGACATTATGTGGATAGCCCTACAGTTGAGATCTAGGCAGACACAGAACTTTGTCATACTGAAACTCATGCAGAAGTAGAATGTTCAGGCAAACCCTGTTAAACTAGCTGTATTCAAAATATGTAACAGCAATGCTCACATTCTTCCCCAAGTCTTGAAGCTTCTCCACCATTTAGTTGGCTTGTCTCCACAAGTCTTGTTGTAAGAGGTATTAGCTCACACATCTCCAGGATGTCTTCCTCAGAGGTAAGGGAAAGGGCCAATGTTCACATGGAGTACTCAATTATAGGAGTGTATTGCCATGACATTGGTTATTGGAATAACTACACAGCTGCTCTGCATTCAATTAGCAACTGGGGAACACTAATTGGTGCACAGGCCATAACATGGTCATGAGCATTACCTACAAAAGACAAGCTGCCATCTATTCTAAACACCTCTGTCATAGATGATTAATTACTTCAAAGCTGATCCAGTTTGAAGAAATAATAAAGATATATCTCTGAAAAATCCAGAAAAAAAGGATATGTGAAACAAGTAATCATGTAATTGAATGCAGTAGGTGGTCTGTAATAATGGAAAATAGGGGTTTGAAAGAATATGTTTCTCAACAAGACTTGCTGTACTGATGTACTGCTGAACAGCACCAATGGCCATAGCACGTGGCTGTGTTTGTAGTGACATAGATCACAGCTCAGGCCCCAGACTCACCCCAGAAAAGGACAGCTGACATTTGGCAACTACTGGAGTGTCTGTCAAACACCACTGACTGTGCCATTGCTAGGCTAGCTACTGGGACATTGTACATATTTTATTTTATTTATTTATTTATTTCAGTTTGATTACCGGGGAAGTCCACTGGGCCAGTGGTGTGCCCATTTTCAGTGGAGGCCTGGGGAGAAAAGCTCCAATAAGCAATATGGTTACAAAGGTTACATAATGCAATGGAAATACATACAAATATGTTTACGAAGGTTACATAAAGTATTAGTAAATACATATATAAGGTCATGCAGTCAGGTACAGGTGGATAGTATAACATTGAAATGCAATTTTGACATAGGTAGAACAGTTAGTAGGTATTTACATTCAGAACAGTAAGTTTAGACTCACTGGGCAATAAGCATCAGTGAATTACTTGATATTTACAATATATACAATACTTGGAGTTGAGAGAGAGAGAGAGAGATTGTTTAGTCTGAGAAAGTTAGCTAGATTAGTTAGGAGAATAGAAAAGAGGTAATAGTATAGAGATGAGCAGGAGTATGGAAAGCTTAAAGGGTATATTTGTAAGATTTTAAGTAGGGTGAAAGCAGGAGCATTTACATTTAGTGGATAGGTAAGATAAAAGTAGGGTTTTGAAGGTTTCAGGGTTAGGTGTGGTCCTGAGTAAAGGAGGGAGAGAGTTCCATGTATTGCCTATAGTGAAGGAGAGAAGGAGTTGGCCTGCAGGGTGTTTGGGTTTGTGGACAGAGATTAAATTTTGGTGTTCAGATCTCAGAGATCTGGTTGGGATGTATGGGGGAAGGATGTTTGTTAAGGCTGGCCATTTTTCTGGAAAGAATATTAGTTTGTGTGTGGTGGTTAGTTGAAGATAGTCAAGGAGGTTTGAGAGTTCAAGCCAGTTCAGAGATTGTAGGGTTAGGCAGTGGTGAGTGGAGGTTTAGGATTTAGTTGCGAATTTGGAGATTTTATTATAGCAAGTTTTGAGTTTAGAGGTGTTGGTAGAAGAAAGGTTAGTTAGCAGAGGGGCTCCATATAGTAGAGAGGGTAAGAGGTAGGTATTAGTGATAGTTTGCCTTGCGGAGTTGGAGAGAAAGTGGTTATTTCTATACAGCATGCCTAGTTTTTGATGGGTTTTCTTTATGTTTTGATGGATGTGGATATCAAATTTAAGGTGTTTATCTATGGTAATGCCGAGGAGTTTTGCAGAAGGGACCACTTCTATGGCAGAGCTGTTTTGGCTAAGGACTGTGAAAGCATTCTTGTCAAGGGAGAAATTTCTAGAGGGAGGAAAGAGAAGTATTTTGGATTTATTGGAGTTGAGAGAGAGATGGTTGTGGTGCATCCAGTTTTCGGTAGTGGAAAAAGCTGTTTGAGTTTTAGTCAGGAGTTCAGGTAGGTTGGAGGCGGTACAGACTAAGGTAGAGTAATCTGCATATTGGATAACTGTTGTGTCAGGGATGACTGAGTGAAGGTTGTTAATGAAAATGTTGAAAAGCATGGGTCCAAGGATGGACCCCTGGGGAACACCGGTGGGTGTTGGCAAGAAGGAGGAAGTAGAGTTCTTCCATCTGACAGCTTGAGATCTGTCAGATAGGTAGCTGGAGAACCAGGAAAGGATGTCAGTGGAGAAATGAAGGTTGGAGAGATGAAAGAGAAGATGCTTGTGGGAAATTATATCAAAGGCTTTGGAAAGGTCTAGCAGTATTGTGGATACAAGTAATCCAGAGTCACGTGCTCGATTTATTGTGTCTAAGAAGGATAGTAAGGCGGTAGTGGTGCTGTGGCCAGGGCGGAAGCCATGCTAGGTAGGAGTTATGAGGTGATTCTGAGTTAAAAAAGGCATGAGTTGGTGATGGACACATTTTTCAAGTATTTTTGAAAGTGGAGAGAGAAGGGCAATTGGGCGGAAATTGGAGGTATTGTAGTTTTTGCCTCCTTTGTGGAGAGGTAGAATGAAGGCAGAGCTCCAGAGTCTGGGTACATAAGATTCTTTTAAAGATCTGCTAATTAGGATGCTGATAGGGAGAGCAATACCATCAGCAGCAGATTTGAGGAAGGAGGAGGGTAAGTTGTCAGGGGCATTTGAGCAAGGCTTTAGTTTTGATAGGAGTCTTTTTATGAAAGCAGTTGGTACGGGTTTGAGTTGGAAATTAAGCGTACTGTTATTAGGGGTGTTGTGAGTAGAGGAGAGAGAGATGGATGGATTGTTGTTGGGAAAAGATTTGGTTAGAGTAGCTATGGATTCTGTAAAAATGTGTTGAAGTGAGAGCTTAGTTCTGAGTCAGTTAAGCTAGGGTCAGGGCAGGGATTATTCCTAGATCCTGGGTGGAGTAAGGAATTTATACCTTTCCAGAATTGTTTTGGGTTCTTGTTATTGTTGGATTGAAGTTTGTTGTAGTAGTTTTTTTGTCAGAGGTTATTAGTTTCATTACTTGGTTGCGGAGTTGGGTGTATTGAAGTAAGGTAGAGGGTATCTTATTTTTTTGGTATAGCTTCCAGGATTTGTCCCTGCAGTGCATGATTTGTTTAGTTTCCTTGGATAGCCAAGGAGCAGAATTAGTCTTGATTCGTTTGTTTCTTGGAGGGGCTTGGGAGTTGAGGGTTTTTAGGAAGATAGAGTTTAAATATTCTACTGCATTGTCAAGGGGAAGAGTATAAAGGATTTGCCAGTTTGTATATTTAAAAGTGTTTGAGAATTGTGTGGGGTTGATATGTTACCTCTGCATATAACTATGAGACACATTTTCTCTTGTAAATATAACAGAACTATACAGAGCCTGTGCAGCGTAAAGTACTGGTGCAGAAGTGTGTGTTGAAATATGTGTGACTTAGTGAGTTCATGCCATTCAACTGTACAATCTTATAAGCACATGTGTGCCTGATATCTATAGTCACTTACACATAGACTTGTGTTATGTTAGGCAAACCATTATCAAGTCTGTTAACAATGACACCATAACATAATAGCCTAGATATGAATGTGGGACATCCTCCAGGTTAGCACTGTGATAGCAAAGCCTACTGTGCATTTACTTACTTATCTATGTATGCACATAAGTTGTGCATATTCTACTTGTGTGTAATATCAGTTTCAGTGCATACAACAGACATAAATGTTTACAGGTACTGGTTGCTGCATTGCCATGAGAATGATATGGGTAGTAGAATAGGCATGATTATCAGATTGTAATAGGAGTAGTGTGCAAAGGTGTTATGACCCTCCGTCCATGCCTACCACAAACAGCTATCTGAACACCTACATACAGTAGATATCAAGAGTGTACACACCCCTGTTGAAATGCCAGGTTTATGTACTATTCAAAAGTGAGACCACAGAAAATCTTGTCAAAATGTTTCCCACCTTGAATGTGACCCATAACCTGTACAATGCTATTGACAAACAAACAATCTGTTATTGGAGAAAATATAAAACATAAGAAATGTACTATAAACTAGTTGCATACATGTGCACACTCATAAACCACTACTTGGTTGATACACCTCTTGCAGTAATCACATCATTCTCTTTTTCGTTACATACATGCCATCAATTAACAACACTTTGATTAACCCCAAATAATGTTCAACTGTCTTAGTAGGATATATTTGACATTTACTCAGTTGCCTGTTACAGCAATAGACATGTTTGGCAGAGAGCTTACAAAGGATTGAAGGGAACTCATTGTGGAAAGGTATCAGTCAGGAGAAGAGTAGAAAAACAGTCCACAGCACTGGATATACCATGGAATACAGTGCAGACAGTCATCAAACAGTGGGGAACATATGGGATAATGCTGATGCTGATAACAGCTGGACGTCCATCCAAAAGGGATGAAATGACAAGATGACAACTGGCCATGGAGGCTGACCGGGGACCTACAGCAACACTGACGGAGCTGCAGGAACATATGGCAAGTCCTGGGTGTGTACCACATGTGACAACAATCTTCTGTATTCCCCATATGGCTGGCCTATGAGCCAGGGTAGCAAGATGGAAGCCTTTTCATACACAGAAAAACATCCAGGGCTGGACTAACATTGGCAAACACTACATCAAATCTCCCAAAAGGATGTTGGAAATTGTGTCATGGTCTGATGGGAGCAATGCTGCACCTTTGGCACATATTTCCAAAAGGTATGCCTGGCCCAAAACAACAATTTGCATCACAGAAAGAACACCATCCCCCGGTGAAGAATAGTGGTGGCAGTATCATGTTTTGGGGTTGCTTTTCTTAAGCTGGAACTGGACCTTTAGTTAAGGTGGAGGGAATTATGAACAGTTCCAAATAACAATCATCCTTGCCCTAAAACCTATAGTCATCTGCTAGAAATCTTACAACAAAGAGGGATTTTACTTGTCAACATGACAATGACCTCAAGCATTCATCCCAATCAGTAAAGGAATGGTGTCACAAGATGTAAAGTACAGTTTGGGCATATGCATGCCAGTGCCCAGACCTACATCCAAGAGTACATCTGTGTGTAACTGACTAGGGCTGTGCACAAGAGATGCCCTCAAAAAATGACAAATTTGTAGCACTGTGGCAAGGAAGTTGGGCAACTATTGGCAAGTACAGATGTGCCATGATATTAGACTCCAGCCCAAGATGAATGAATGCTGTGATCATCTCAACAGCTGATTACACAATGTATCAGTTTAATGGTGTGCACACTCATTCAACTGACGTATTGTACAGTTTTTATTTGCATATGTTTTCACAGAAGATTATTATGTTGTCAATTGAATTGTACAGACTATAGGTCGAATTAAAGGTGGGAATTGTTTTGAAATGAGTTATTGTGGTGTCATGTTTCAATTGCACAAATACCAGGGATTGTAACAGGGGTGTGTACACTTTACATCCACTGTAGCTGTATGGACTCAGCAGTACTATACCTGCAAAACCAGCTTCCACCAAGGTAGAGTAATCCCCTTTGGTGGACAGCAGCAATACACAAACCACATAATAGATTGCTATATTGGCTGTACATGGACACATAGGTAGAGGCAACAATGTGGAAGCAAATCTGCCTCTATCTGAGCAAGCATGTAAGTTCACAGGTAACTCCCTATACAGCTGACTACGATGGCAACTCAGACATATCCACATCACCAAGGCAAATCACAAGGGTGTCTCCGCAAATGTTGTCAGTCTCAGAGGCAACAACACAGTTCAGCCTGTACTGGTGGTAAAGCACACCTCGTACACACACACCATGGCTACAGGCAACCTGCATCAGACAGGTTAGGTGGGAACATCAACACTCTGTCCCCCCATTTATATAGAGGGATATGCACAGCAACTGCACCCCTCCCCTCACCAATGGTGAGCATGTACATATTGCCTACTGATGGCAACAACAGCAAGTCTCCATGGGGCCTGATAACATCCCTGTCTGCCTGCTACAGGCATGTGCTCACAGCTCCATCACACACTATAGTCAAACACAGCCTTGCCACCATCAACACCCCATCCACATGGAAGATGACAACTGTCATCCATCTACACAGAAATTAATGGGGAATAGAGGGTTATGGAATTAAGTGTCCATCATTGGGGGGGATATGACACATCAGGGCCAGGAGTGCAATGCAAGCTGATATTGTTGTGATAGATTAGAGGGTTAGGGTGTAGTTGTGAGTGGTGGTGACTGATATCCACTGTTGATGTACATTTTGACAACTGTATGAGGTCCTGTGACATGTTCTCCTGCTTATGTCTTCCAGGTGCAATGCAAAGTCCCAGACTGCCTGCCTTCACTGAGGCAGAAGCAACATGCATCATTAAAGCTGTTATTCAACAGGATGCAGTACTAATTGGCAGAAGGCCACAAGATCTGCAGGAGAGAACTGCCCTGTGGAACTACCCTGTCCACAGGGTAAATGATGTCGGCCTGCACGGTGTAACATATGAGCAAGTTTGGCATCCACTACTGACCTCATATGCCATGCCCAGCAAAGGGCTGCTGCCATAGCAAGGGGCTGCCTAGCCACAGGTGGGAGACCAGCCATCCAGTCCTCACTGACACCCATGGAGGAGCTCCTAGCCAACCTTAGGGCACCCAAACAAAGCATCCCACAGGAAGCTGAAAAAAGCATTGTGAAGGTGGGTTGCACCCACACAATGGATGAGGAGGGTGCAGGTAAAGCCCAAGTGCACATTACTAGAATTCTGTTGCATATCTAGTTGTATCTGTATAGTATCTACATGCATATGTCAGATACGATAGTAGGTGTTGATGGTGTATAGTACTGCACAGAAGTGCACATCTATGGTGATGGGCAGGATATTTTGTAGTATTGTTGTTTGTACTGTTAATGTGCAGGAATGCTGCTTCCACCCTGTAACAAGGCCACATGAGAGTCTGCTGACAGTCCCTCTCTTCCGCAACTATTTAGGTCCCTTGGGTCAACACATGGTACAGCAGCCTGCAGCTGGTGAGTATGGAATTGTTTTGTTGTGTTTTGCCAATGCCCCCTGCATGTGAAGGTCATGCTATTTGTCATGCACACAAATATCAAACCTAGCCATAATGCATGATGTGCAGGTTCACTTTTGCTGCTGTTAACTGGAGTGCTTCACAGTGGTCACCATGGGGGCATATCTAAAGTTTATGTAATATTCCTGCAGCATACCTCACAATCTGTCAGTGCAAGATGTCTGGACAGAGACAAACAAAATGGGGGGACCAATGGGCTACAGTAGGGACATGCATGACATATTCATCTTATACAGTAGATGCAACAGTGTAAACACCCCTATTAAGATGCCAGGTGTTCCTGATATATATATATATATATATATATATATATATATATATATATCTACACACACATACACACAACAACAGATCATGATATTGCATTCCACACATTGTCCAACCTGTAATGTGACCATAACATGAACAATTAACTTGCAAAACAAATGAATATGTTAGTGCACCAAATATGGGGTATAGAAACCCTAAAACACACTGGATGCATATGTGGGCACACCCTCAGTATAACATATTGTGGAAGCAGCTTGTGATGTACTGACAGCATGCACTCTACATGGCTACACACCTGCCATTAAGTACATAGACTCAATGTAACACTGACTAACAGTCTGCTGTCCAAGCAGTATGTTCATGACATAAGGGACTGCTGCCCAAGCAGTATGTTCATGACATTTGCTCAATTTCCTGCAACAGAAGCAGCTATGGATTGCACACATCTTACAAAGTGTCAAACGGATCTCATATCTGAAAGGTATCAGTCAGCAGTAGGGTACAACAACATTACACAGCATTGCATATACCATGGACCACAGTGCAGACAGTCATCTACAGGTGGATTGAATATGAGACAACAGTGCTATTGAAACTAACCATATGTCCGTCCAAAACAGATGACAAGACATGCTGAGAACTGGTCAGGGAGGCTTCCAGGAGACATGCATCAACACTGAGGGGGTTGCAGAAATCTCTGGCAAGTACTGCTCGTGTACCACATGTGGCAAGAATTTCCTGGATTCTGCATAAGTGTAGTCTATGGATTACAGTAAATAGACAGAGGCATTTACCCACACCAAACACCATCCAGGGCTGTGTACAGGTAGCAAAACATAATATCAAGTCTCCCAAAGGCATGTGCTGTAATGTGTAATTGTGTCATGAGACCATGGTTCAAATCTACAGACAGTATTCCTAAAGCTACATGTGGTGCACAAGCAACACCTCACTTCACCTGAGAACCACCATCCACACATTGAAGCTTGATGGTGGCAGTGTCCAGTATTAGGGTTGCTGTTCATTAGCTGGAACTAGGCCTGTAGACATGGCGGAGGGAATTCTGAACAGTTACAAATAACACTCACATGTGTGCCAAAGCCATCAAGCATCTGCAATACACCCGAGGATAGAGAGGGGTTTCAACTTACAACACGACAATTAACCAAAGCATACATCCAAAGCTAGCTAAGAATGGCTCTATCTGAACACAACCAAGGTTATGAATTAGGCCAGACAAAGCCCAGGCTCAACAGCAATAGTAAACCTCCAGTGTGACCTCCAAGGGCTGTGCACATGAGCTGGCCTTGCAATCTGACAGAGTTGATGGACCTTTGTAGGGAAGACTGTCCAAATAATGCCAAGGCAAGATGTGCCATACTAATATACCCCTTCCCAGGAAGATTGACTGCTGTAGTTCAATTAACAGGTGCTTCAATCAAGCATTGGTTTAAGGGTGTTCATAGCTATGTAACTGCAATATTGTATGCATCTCATTCAGTATATTCACAACTAACGCATTTGTTTGCTTCTTGATTGGATTGCACAGGTCATATGTCACATATAAGGTGTGTAATGTTTTCAAATGCAGTAATGTAGTCTCATTTTATATCATAAAAGAGACTGGTGTGTATGCTTATCATATCCATGTTACGCTAAGAAGGTCATTGGTGTAACCAGATGTGATTGCGCATACATTCACTGCTGCTGATGAGATGTGCAAATCAAACATATGTCATTAATTGGTGACATCAGTCTCATATCATCCCAGTTATGTGTCAGAGAAACACATATGGGTTGTGAGGAACAGAGCAAAGATTAGTGCTAGACATCTATACATTCAGCAGTGATTTGTACAGTTGTGAGGTGAGGTCTGCAGTAGATGCCAGTGTGTTATACAGGTACACAGCAATAATGTGTAAATGGGTGCAGTGTGTAATAGGGGAAGGGACATCACCTACTAACACGACTCATGCATCACAGAGATGTAGATTGTTAGTAACAAGGTTTAAGAATGGCTGCAATGCATGATGTTGAGGGCCATGTGTCATGCATGTCAACTTTTGGGTAATATGAGGTCTGTGTAATATCTTTGTTCCACCTCACCTGTAACTGTGTGTGTGTGTGTGTGTGTGTGTGTGTGTGTGTGTGTGTGTGTGTGTGTGTGTGTGTGTGTGTGTGTGCATGTGTAAGTAAACCATACTGTACAGGTATTAAATTAGATATATTGTCTTCCCGTTACAGGTTGTGATGGGGGTCAGGGTCCCTCCCGCATGGAAACTGATGTCAGTGTCTCTGCAGACTCTGACAATGATGATAGGCATAGTGAGGCACAGGTGGGGCTGTCAGGGGCTGAATCTGTGCCATTGGTTGGCATTCCACTTTTGTCCACCCCATCCCTGCACACAGTCACAATGCCAACATGCCCCATCACCAGTGGCCATAGATGAGGGGCAGTTGGAGGGTGGTGGAATGAGACAGGAAAGTGTGGTGACTAGGGCAAGTGTGTCTGTAGACACCAGCCATAGCTGGATAACAGGCGAGGACTCACACAGGCAGATGGATAGGGGTGCTCAGAGGTGGACTACTGCCTGTCATGGCCCTGCCCAAAGTGCCTCAGCAGGTGTCACCGGATGCATGCTTCAGACCATAATGGAGGCACAGGTACATATGGAACATCACACCAGATGGATTCTCAGGGTCCAGATGGCAAATCTTCCTGCTATGCATGACAACATCCATGATCTTGCAGATGCCCACCGTTATTCTGCTGAGGTCATGGATAAATGGTTGGGTGATGTGGTGCCACTCCTTGACCATGGGATGTCTGTGTTGGAGCATGTGGTGGGAGTTGGCCATTGGCCACATGGACATAGGACAGCACCATGAACAGCTGAAGGTCTATGTGGCCATGCAAAATCTCGCTCCCACTCCTGTAGTGGCAGTACCAGCAGCACAAATGCAGGGACAGTGCTGTCCACAACACAATGCAGCAGGACATGGCCCTGTGGTCCTGGCCGGTTCCAACAGGGATGTGGATCCAGCAGACAACAGTCAGCATCAGGGAGTACTACTCTGTCTCGCCTTGGGTCTGGTGGTGCCAGTGGAACCCCTGGTAGGCCCAGTTCCCATGCCCATGCCTGGACACAGTGAACTGTACACTCTGCCATGTATGGTCCGCAGCTGTCCAACATACTCCTGTATAAGGCAGCAACATGGCAGAACTATGCACATCCATATACACACACACACATCACCATCACAGCTAAGGCAAATCCATACTTACACACACCACCTCTGCACAGCCCATGTAATACAGAATCCCCAACCCACACACATGATGTCAACCAATTGGTTCAGCCTAGGCCACTGGCAAACCCACACCATACCCTATGCATATGATGACACCAGTGCCACATCCCTGTCATCCATACCATTGATGCAGGGACATGCTAACATGTGTCTGATGCACAGGATGAATTTAGTACAGTTTAGCAATGTAATGCTGTGTAAAGTGTTGTCAGCCAGCATGTTTAATGGTTACACATCAGAGTGTGTAGCTGTCCAGCCATGATGCATTATTGCTGTTATTAACACTGACTGACTGTGGTCTCCATAATGTATTTTGTTTGTGTTCTAGGTGTCTGTCTGTCAGTAGGATGTAGCCCTGCAGTCCTTTATACAAGGGGTATGGCAGTGTGGTAACACATTGACTGTGTCATATCCAGGGTACAGCTGTACACAATTAACAGGTCTGTATAACAGTTACTGCATGTGCCACACGGCTGATAGGGCTGAGGGGTGTATACAGGTAAGTGCATGATTGCTGATGTCAGCAGCTCTTGTACAGTGGACAATGGTAAGTGTACTGGGTGGAACACAACAAAGGTTTGTGAATACCACACACACAGAATGTATTGTGTTGAAGCAACCAACAGAGAATACTGTTCACATGCACACACTCACACACACACACACACACACACACACACACACACACACACACACACACACACACACACAGGATCATGATTGCCAGTGTTGGGTTTGACACCCCCACCCATCTAGTTATTAGTGGCACAGTGTTAGGTAGTTATTACAGGGGGCACAGAGCTCATAGTGTGTTGTGTTTCCAAAATACATGTATAATGATTAACGTCACATGCTCCTGTAATGTATGGCAATAGGTGGTGTAGTTGGTATGACACTTTTCATGCTACTGTCACACACGAGTGTACATACTCCCAAACCAAACTCTGCTGTACACACCAATGCCCACACACAAACACACACAGACACACACACACACACACACACACACACACACACACACACACACACACACACACACACACACTTGCTAGTACTGACATTAGTAGAACAACATCTTGTTATTCGTAACATACTATTCTATACTGTTGCACAGGGTGTATAGGGCTGCAGAGTGCCTACAGATACCATTATGGTTAATGTGAACAGCAGACCTCATCCAGTAGACTTAGGAATGTGTATTGTGTGTACCATGGCATAAATATGAATCCATGGCCATTTAATGGATGCCATTCACGCACACACACACACACACACACACACACACACACACACACACACACACACACACACACACACACACACACACACGATACTCTTCTCTCTCACACATTTGCCAGGAGTGGGAGTAGAGCCCCTACCTATCTATTTATTGTAACTTCATTGTTACACATTTATCACATGCACCATGGAGGTTATGGGGTGACAGTTGTCCAAAGCTTCTTCTACAGTGAGGGACATTACCAGGCCTTGCAAATTATGGCAATGGGGGATGTACTGGGTGAGAGAGGCCACAAAATACTGTAACCTACACATATACATACTTACACACACACACACACACACACACACACACACACACACACACACACACACACACACACACACACTCACACGCGCACACACACACACACACACACACACACACACACACACACACACACACACACACACACACCCACACACTTGCAAGGACTTATATTAGAACTAGCTATGTGGTTGTTGGTGCTATATTGTTATGCATCATGCACACACCACAATGCTTATAGGTTGTGGAGTGCCCAAGGTACCTATATAGTGAATAACATCTACAGTACTTGTAAGGTATGGCAGTGGTAGTTGTACTGGGTGAGATGGACCACCAACTACTTTCACCCACATGTTTACACACTCACAAACACTATCAAACACACTAATGTACACACACACATTTGATAGTCCTGAGATCCATGGGTTCAAAGAGTCAAAGGTGTGTATGTGGCAAATGGCCATGGAGTCTTTACAAGGCTTGCCCACAGGAATACACTGGCATCATGCCACTTGACGATACTCCCCAGTGTGTGTACTGAATATAGTCACTGTAGTGATCACTAGGGTGGGTATTCTATTCCCTATCCACTCCTCCTGATATCTTTTGAAGATGGCCAGTGCTGTGCTTGGCTTGACATGTGTGCCATCTATTCCATGGCATGGCCAGTCTCTGTGTTGTGCACCTGTCCCTCCAGCATGTCCTATTTATTGTGAGGATGGGGTTGGGGTATCTGGGGCATGTTGTGTGGATAGACTGGTGTCCTTGGATGTAACATTCCTGACAGGGTTGGGTCAGACATGGTTGTGTATGTCAGGCAGAGATCACACCTATGTAGGCAATATGAGGCAGAGATTCAGTGCAGTTGTTGGAGTCTGTCCATATGGGGCAAGTGTGTAGTACCTAAGATCCTCTTTGTGAGGTACATTTGTAGCCTCTTCTGTTGTTGCTGATGTCCAGTGGGGTACATGACAAATGGACCATAGTACACATTGATTTGCCTACTGAGGGTGTGTGCAGGGAAACACGTTCCTTTTACTTCCAGATTCCACATCCTGAGTCAGGAGTAGTGGCACATGGAAGCACATTCGGAAAGACAGTGGCACTGTGGTGGTCACCATACAGCTCACTATCAACCTGTGTTCCCAGTTCTGTAATACCAACATCAGTGTTCAGTGGACTGCCATCAATGTATTTCTTTATGGGAACCATGTCGTACCCAAGGGGATGGTGGTACATCATCTGGCATTGAGCTTATGTCCAGGGTTCTGACAGCAGTCATAGGTCTCAGAGAGGCCTTTGTGTATGATCTCAACCTCACATGGCTGGATAATAGCACCCACCTTGCATTCATCTGCAGACATTGTTAGCCATGACACCTTTGTATTGGGCTAGTCCTCAGAGGTGTGGATCTCAATCATGACAGAATCCAGGTCCACAACCTTTTGGACTCCCCTCATGACTGTTCAGCAGTCTGAGATGGGGTCCACTGTTTTCAGACTTTGGGTTTTATCTGTGAACCAGTTTACAGGTCATCTACTGATGTAGGTGTGGTTGCCTACCTGACTGTGTTTGTGTATGATTCCTGAGTGGGGAGCGCTATCCAAGGATTAGATGGGCAGCCTATCTTGTTATTTATCCCATAGTGTCACGTATTTATTGCACATGGCACAATGCTTATAGGGCTGCAGAGTGTCTTCAGGTCCCTCTACAGTGAATTGCAACTGTGGGCCTTGTAATGTGGACACTGGGACATGTACTGCGTGGGCAACAGCAAAAAGTTGCAAAACCTGCCCCCAATGGTATGGTTCTCAAACAAACACAACAATTCATCCACAGAGAAGATACTGTTTACACACACCCACATCTACACCAATATTTACCCGGATTGAGATTAGAACCCCTACCTATCTATTTATTTCTACTAGAGTGTTATGCATTTATTGCATGTGCAGTTGTGCAAAAGTACTTCTAAGGTGAGAAACATCACCAGCCCTTGTAAAGTATGGCAGTGGGTGATGTACTGGGACAGAGTGGCCACAAATACTTTAAATGACACATATACACACACACACACACACACACACACACACACACACACACACACACACACACACACACACACACACACACACACATTTGCCAGAACTGGGATTTAAACTCCTATCTAACTAGTTATTTCTACTACAGTGTTATGCAGTGATCGCAGGAGCCACAGGGCTTATGGAGCTATGGCCTGACAGAAGGAACTTTTAAGGTGACTGAAATATGCAGGACTGCTAAAGTAGGGAAAGGAGAAGTGTACTAGGTTTGAATGGACTCAAAAGCTTTTAGCTGTAAACAGATACACAATTTTACATTTGCCAGGACTGAGATTAGAACTTCTACCTAGCTAGTTATGTCTACTACAATGTTATGCAGTTATCACATGCACCACAGAGCTTATGGGGCTGAGGACTGACGGAATGCACTTCTAAGGTGACTGATATTTGCAGGACTGCTAAAGTAGGGAAAGGGGAAGTGTACTGGGCTTGAATAGACCCAGAAGCTTCTAGTTGTAAGCACACGCACACACGCACACATGCACGCACACACACACACACACACACACACACACACACACACACACACACACACACACACACACACACACACACACACACACACACACACACCCACACACACACACACACACACTTTTAAATTCACCACAGCTGAGATTAGAACTACTACCTAACTGGTTATTTTTACTATAATGTTATGTGGTTATCACACACACCACAGAGCTTAATGGGCTGAGGCCTGTCAGAAGGCACTTCTAATGTGACTGATATCTGCAGGACTGCTAAAGTAGGGAAAGGGGAATTGTACTGGGTTTGAATGGATCCAAAATCTTTTAGTTGTAAACACACACACTTTTATATTTGCAAGGACTAAGATTAGAACTCCAACCTATCTAGCTATTTCTACTATAGTGTTAGGCATTTATCACACATGCCACAGAGCTTATAAGGTGGAGGCCTGAAGGAAGGCACATCTAAGGTGTCTGATATCTGCAGGACTGCTAAAGTATGGTAAGGGGAAGTGTACTGGGTTTGAATGGACCCAAAAGCTTTTAGTCATAAACACACACACACACACACACACACACACACACACACACACACACACACACACACACACACACACACTCTTACATTTGCCGGGACTGAGTTTAGAACTCCTACTGAACTAGTTATTTGTACTATAGTGTTATGCATTTATTGCATGCATCACATAGCTTATAGCGCTGAGGCCTGACAAAAGTGACTTCTATGGTGACAGACATCTTTAGGACTGCTAAGGTGGGACAATGGGAAGTGTACTGGGTGGGGAAGGCCTGTTCATTCCTAGATCCTACTGACATTTTTCTATGTGTATGAGCATGCCCAGTGTGTCCTTCTATAGTACATGTGGGACTTTATTCTAGGGATTGTTGTACTACAGTTCGGTTTGTTTTGTGCTACAGCCATACCTCTCAACCTGTTAGTGCAAGATATATGGAGATAGCCTATTAAAATGGGGGGACAATGGGCAATACAGTGACTGTAACAATTTCTCTCAGTAATGTATGAGATGCTAGGGTTACAGGGCTTGTTTTAGCAGACATCTAACATATATGCCATTTGACACTGTCATGTATTGTTTCAGTACCTCGTGACATATCTCCTCAGATCATCACAGTGATTTACCAGAGGAATACAGGATGGATAATGCACACACCAGGTTTATGGGCCAAATGCTACTCATTATTGCACAATCCAGCCTGTTGATTGGTGTGCCTGCAAGCAATTGACTGCTGGTGCTGTGGAAATGGTTCAGCACCTTTGTGATATATTACAATGGTGGAATCTTTGTGAATTTATGTTCTAGCCCGGTCTGATTTCCAGTCCACAGTTGGGTAATATAAGTCAGACAGGATAAGGGTGACAGGCAGACTCCAGATAGACTTGTAGGGGATAAGATATGTGGGGTGTGTGTGTCATGGGTCAGATATATTTGCCTATAGCTAACAGTACTTTGGATTGGGTTCCCTTCAATGGTTGGCTGCACTTGGAGGGTCTTGTGTGAGTCAGGCTGTTTGACCAGCCTGGAGGTGTGTATTTGTCACACATATATGTACGACCCACTTCATTTTGCTTGTATGGCCACATGTTGGGGTCAGGATGTTAAAAAGGATGAATGATCAGGGAAGGGTGTGTTACTACCCATGGCTGTGGCCCAGGGTTCTGTGGGTACAGGCATGTCACCATCTTCCAGGTTTAGGACTGCCTACAGTGAGCGCATTCCCATGTTTAAACTCCTAGCCCTGCCTGTTGACTGTACAGAGTATCGCAGAATGTCCACATCCGTGATTTGTATATCTTGCTGGTTACCCAAACAAGTCTGGTTTTTAAGCAAATGATTTTTGCAAGTCACTCAGAGTTGAAGTCAGATATTACTAACAGCTGACTTTGCAGTTTCAGACTTCGTACCCATCAGATATTCCATGCTTACACAAATCATTCCTTCAACGTTATAACATTTTTTAGAGCAGTATTTCAAAGGTGTCGTTCTCTTTGGACCTTCATCACCCCATTATTCATGGCTTTGTCCAGATTTCTGGATCCTTGAGGCTGGCAGGTTTGTTCCTAGCAATTATCAGCATGGCTTTTCTTTGCATTTTGTGGATTGTGTTGTGTTGGTGTTATGCACCCCATGACAATCCCTAACTGGGCACTGTGGGTGAGGCATAGGCATTTGCCAGAGGTCTGTAGGCCAAATGTGACAGATGCAGGCCATCTGTAGCAAGGCAGTGCATTCCGATGATCATATGTCCCCAGGCTACTGGCAGTAGACATCCCTGGGATGACACCAGTAAGTTGACTGTGTGTGTTACTGACAATTGCTTTCTGTTACTATTGCACCATCACTCTGGGTGACAGCTGAATGCTGCTTAAGGCTAGGAACATATTACTGCATTTCTATGGGACTATGGGGAGGTGACACATTTGTACACAATACACATCTGCACAGACTGTGCTGATATTTGCTTAACATCTTGGTCTCATTTACCATAGTGGTATGCCCTGTCTTTCAGACTACAGGCATAACAGTATCGAACACAGGTCAGATTTTTCTGGCATAGACATTTGTAGTTTCAGACTTCTTACCTTTTAAAGCCATACTGCCACTGCCAGATCTGCTGTGATATCACTGTGTAAAAGTCTGTGGGTAGGGTTTTCATGTATATCGTCATGTGGGGGCCTTTGCCAGGCATTTCTGTATGGTTTTCTACAGCTGATCTGCTGGGTGAGGCTGGTGGTAGGTATGGGACCCTCACTTTGACATTCATGCATGTGACCTATGACCCCCCCAGTTATTTGGCTCACCACATATACTGCAGTGGTATTTGTCAACTAGGGTGGCACTGCATGGTGTGGGTAGGTCAGCACTGGAGATACACTTCCTGCTGTCCCACAGAGCTGTCAGTTGTCTGCTGCTATCCCAGGTAGCCACCCATTCTCTTGCATGCTTGAATCAATACCATAGATATGCTATCAGAAAATTTCTCTCCATTCATTTATTTCATTATGGAGATTGGGTTACCTTGTGCCTGTGGCTGCTGTGAGGATGGTGCTTGAGGCTGACTATGGCAGATGCATGCAATAGACTGTCTCTACATGGAAGGTATAGGTAGTGTGATGTTTGGCATCCATTTTACTGTGTGTGTGTGAGTCAGAGAGAGAGAGATCAGTCCCTGGGGCCCTACAGTGTCAGTGTATGTGCTACGTATTGCCTCTTTGCCAAGGCCAGGGTATTCTGGGCAAGCCTCCATCTGTCTACAAGGGCAGGCTCAGAATGTTCATCTTCTTAGTCACTCTGTGCCTGTGGAGGCCTTGGCAATGGTAGGCAGCTGTGTGGCCCTTCCCCATTGTGTCCCTGCTATAGCTGTTTCCACAAGATCATATTGTGTAGCATGGTACATACTATGAACATGTGTGCACATGTGGCTGGAGAGAACTGCAAGGCTCCACTGAATATGTCAAGGCAGCAGAACTGTGACTTGGGAATCCCAAACACATGCTGTATAATGATCCTGGTTTGTGCTTGTGCCTCATTATGGCTTTTTTGTGTGGGTGGGTGTGCATTTCTGATGGGTGTCATCAGCCATGGCTCCTGTGTGTAGCCAGAATCCAGCACCAGCTGGCAATATGGGATGGCCCCATTGGCAAATGCCCAGCACAACTGTGATGAATGCCATATATGGGAGTCGTGATAGCTTCCAGAGCTGCCAGCACACATATTCATGATAATGCCCTGGGCATCGCACATGACCTGGCAGTTGATGGAGGGGAAGCCCTTGTGGTTAATGTAGACCTTACCCCATTCACCAGGTGGTGCTTTGATGTGGATGTGCATGCAGTCTATGGCACCCAGTACCTCTGTGTTGTCTGCTACATGGTGGAAGAGACACATATTGCTGGACCTCTTCTCACGGGTGCTGGGGAAGTAAATGTGCTCAGTGGTATGTGTTTGCATGGCATCCAGGAACTGGTGGAGTATCCTGGATGCAGATGATTGTGAGACCCCCATGATATCCCCAGTTGGTCTTTGGGAAGTACCTGTAGCTAGTATTCTTAAGGCTACACATATCTTGGTATCCACTGGGATGGGTTCCCCTCTGTTGGTTCTGGCTCTGAGGTGAGGCCGGCACAGCTCAACAAGTTGCTGAATTATGTCCCTGTCCACCCTGTATAGCTCTATCTCCAGATCATGTAGCCCCTGGTAGGCTACCCTGGGTCTGAACACTCTTCTCCTCCTCTTCAGTCTCAGTTGGTTGTCAGCATTTTCCTCATCATCACCCTCAGTCTGTAGCACATACTAATATATCAGAGCAACAGCAGCCCCTAACATGTTGATTTTTCAGTTTAAAATTCCCCTAAATGTGTACACTAGTGGTGAAGAGTTTGTGGAAAAAACAGACTGAAAGGTGTTTGCATAGTTTATAGTAGTGTGCTGGACTGTTGCCTGTGTAATTGGCTGATTCTGATGCATTCCACCTGCCAGCTATGCTTGTTCTCCTTGATTGCCTTCCTTCTGCAGTTCCCCCTTTCCATTTCCTCCCCATTTAAGCCCTGATGCATGCCACGCACTCCCGGTGCTCAAATGTGAACAGTTCTGCTATCCCCTGTGTGTTTTTTTTGTTTGTTTGTTTTTGTTTTAGGCCCAGTGCGTGCCGTGCACACCCTTCAGCTAAAGTAAACAGTTTTGTGCAGAACTGGCCCTTCCTAGATGTGAACATGCTCTGCATTTCATGGAATAGGGAAATACAGCTTCAGACACACCCCCTGCCTTAGCTGTGCTTAGCTAAGAGCAAACATGGGCCACTGAGCTCCAATGTACTTACAGCAATCATGACACACCCCCTTTTCATGTTAGCTGCCCCTCCTGTCTACACAATGGTGTTGGAACACCTACACTGTTAGGTGCAGTCTGACACTTAGAATAAATTTGTGATTCAGTATAAATCCCCTCATTTGCATGCACCACTGCCTTACTCCTGAGTTATGACACTTACACTGAGCCTTTCCCCTTAGCAACCACTATTCCCTGGTATTGTTTTCATTCTGCATGCCATTGACTATAATGGCAAAATGCAGATTTCTCTCAAAATTGATTTTTGCCCTTTTTTCGTATTTTTGGCACTATCCCGTTTGCACGCCATTGCCCTATGCTTAAACAGCCGAGATCGGCCAAAAAAAAAATCTTTTATTTTGGAAATTTTAAACTATTTTTCATGCCAATGGTCATATATTTGGCCATTGACATGCCTAATGAATGGACTACGTGCTTTATTTGAGGCTGTCATTCCTCTGTTTTCTTTTTTTCAGAAATGTATTCAGCTAGTAACTGAATGCATTTTTGCAGATTACACTATTCCTGCACGGACACCTGCCTACTTGCTGAATTGCTAATTCACCTCATTTGCATGGTTTTGACCAACAAAATGAGGTAATTAGCATAAGGCTGTGGTGTCCATGTAGGAATAGTGTAGGAGCACTCATGAACATCCTAGGAGGCTTTTGCTGAATTGCTCGATGGACATATTGCCTGCAGCAGCTCCTGCATTATTCCTACACTCTGTGCAGGGTTTAATGAATCCTGGAGAATGTCTTAACAATGTCTGCTAAACAAAGCAATAACACAGAAAATGCATTTGCCAGATCTGTAGCTGTAAACCCTTTATTCTGTGAATTAATTTGACTGTCATATCTGGTATACCCTACACATCATTTGTTTTCTGAATGGTAAATTCATACGGTTACCTTTTTTGTCTCACTGGCACTCCCAATATGTCTTTCTGAGAAAAAGATGTAATTCGACTTCCTGTACTTTAGCTGTGTCATTTGAACTGGAACTGATTTTATCTTTAACCTGTAAATCCACAAGTTCCTGTCTCAATCAATTCTTCAAATTCTGTACATTTGCAAAATCTACTTCATACAAATTCTTACAAGTATCACCTCTGTGCACTACTATACATTCTGTAGCATTTTTTTTCTATAAAATCTTGTTACTGAAGTCTAAAGCAACATGTAACTCTGATGGCATGTCCATACCTAGTATGGAGATGTTACACTTAAAACTGTTTACTGCTGTAATCTTTAACACTTTAAACCCTGGTATATCTGCATTCATGCTCTCTAGTAGTGATCTGTTTGTAACTGAAATTGATATACCTCTATTAATCAGTACATTATTCCACAATTTCTTTTCTGTAAACAATGAAAATTGTCATTTCTTTCAACCTTAAACAATGACAGATAAATGATCTGGTGCTAGACTGCCACACCCTTAATAGTCAAGTAAATAATAATTTTTAATAGAACTAGTAAAAATACAGACTTGAGTAATGGTATGCATTTTTTTTTGTTTTACCCTCAAACACTAGTAATAATATTGATTTGAGCTAAGGTATGCATTTCTTCTTTATTTTGCTCTGAAGTCTGTATATCATTTATGCTAGTGTGAAACTGATCAAAATCTGCACTCTGATCCATCTCACCCCCCCAGTGCAATATTTGCACTAGTTTCTGAAAACAAGACACTAGAATTTACTATATTCTGAACATTTGTAACATGAACTTGAGACACTACATGCATGTTTTGTGCATTGACAGTGTTGATGTCTGTATGTGCAATATTGCAAATTAATTCTGTATTCTGAATTACATGTACTGAATCATTTACACTGATTTTTGAAGACTGTAAACAAGAATTTGTGTTATTTAAGTCTGAAACCATACTGAGAGAAGCCAATTAATTCCGCGAGTCATGAGACAGTGTGTCTGTTGCAGTGTGATTCAGTGATTTAACCCATCTGTGTCTAGAAACATGTAACATTCCTGAACTAATAACACTGAAATTTAAATAAGCATTTCTAGAACACAGTTGTTAGACTGTTTTCTCCCAATTTTCAACTGTAAACCACATATTAACTGGTGTCTTTACTGCAGAAGTACGGTTTGACTTATTTATACAATTTACCTGTATTGAAGCATTTAAACTTTTCTGAGATATACTGTAACAAAAATGAATCCTTACATAACTTTATGATTTGAAGTTGCTTGAAGGATGTGTTCTGGCATCTCACAGCTTTTTTCTTCTTGGCTGTGCGATGTCACACTGGAGACTTGAATGTCTGTTTTCTGCTTTGGAGATGGTGAAGTACATTGCTGTTAACTGAATAATGTCCTTTTATGTTCTGAAGGAACACTGCTGAAGTGTTTAGATTTCCTGAAGTACTGCTGCTCTGTTAAAGTTCTTTGAGGCTTTTCCTGAAGTAATGTATTGTACTGAAGAACCTTGCAGAACTTAAATCGCCTTGCAGAACTTAAATCCCCAAGTCAGCTGTGTCTCGTAGAATTTTCAGCACATATCCTGTGAAAAATAACATCACTAACATAAGTAAAGCCAGTGGGACTTCCAATTGTACTGAAAAACCTTGCAGAATTTAAATGTATGTCTCATTATAATACAAAAGGTGTTAGTAGTTTATCTTTTTTGCTGTAATCTTTAATATACTGGACATAAATGCATGAGCCAGAAGCAGAGATTTCAGCCCCCTCCTCCCATGAAAAACATTCTGATCTCTACACTTCAAGTCTGTAAAAACACTCCACACCAAACTGTAATTCTAATCCTTCCGGTCTCTAAAGAAACACTTATCCATTTTTTTTCTATGTGATATATCCCCACTACCCTCCCAGTCTTTTTCTGAGTAAAAATTAGCTGACTCAATCACTTACAGCCCTCAGACATTTCAGTGCCCCCAGGCAGAAACATTCTGGTTTCTACCCTTAATGTCTGTAAAACACTACACACTAAACTGTAATTCTAGCCCTTCCAGTCTCTAAAGAAACATTTACCCATCTGTTTTTTTTATTTCTACTATGTGATTTATCCCCACTACTCTCCCAGCCTGTCTCTCAGGTAACAATAGCTGACTCACTCACAACCCTCAGACAAAGTAATTTCTTAGGACATCCAATTAGTAAAATTAAAAGGGCTCTCACTACTTTTTAAAGGGAAAAAACATTAGTAACACGAGAAAGGCTATCATTTTAGATGTGACTTCAGAGCAACTGATAGTTTATGTTTTACTTTCACATATCTTGCTTTGATTTCTATCTGCATAGTCACCTCTCTTTTTTTACAACAATCTAGTTTCCTGCTCCATGTAGGTCTAAGGCCTGTTGTCCTTCCCCATTGTTTTTTTGCTCATTTGTCACACCTGTTACAAGTCTCCTTGAATTAGACCAAACCTTAACTCATAAGTAACATACCTCTGAGCGTGTCAGTACCTTTTGAGTGCTCAAGAGTGCCTGTATCACTGATTGTTTTTGTTGGTTTCTTCTGCTCCTTCCTCCTTCTCAGCTCTGCTTGCTCTGTTTTCCCTTCGGGCTCACTCCACTCCCCTACCCTACCATCAATCCCCACCCACCCAGTACCTCTACACTTAAAACCCCCAAACAACATCCTCTCTAGCATTCAGCCTATCTGAACAGTCCCCACCCACATACTCATCCACTAACCCCTCCTGCTTCCGCTACCCAGGACCCTCCCCTTTCCTATT
The DNA here is from genome assembly GCF_019279795.1 of Protopterus annectens. Lineage (NCBI taxonomy): Eukaryota > Metazoa > Chordata > Ceratodontiformes > Protopteridae > Protopterus > Protopterus annectens. Next base: position 747,359,071 of record NC_056734.1, on the reverse strand, counting down.
CTTACCTTCCCTCCTTCTCCATTCTTACTACCAAAGACCACACACCACTTTACTTTCTACTAATTCCTTCTCCCCTCTGCACATCCTCACTGTATACTGTAGCCTTACACTACCATGCATATCAAGCCTACACATACTCTACCATTAATATGTCTACCTTTTCTCCTCAACTGTCTACTCCATCTTACCAAACTATGTGACCTTTCTTACTTCCCTCTCTATCATACAACTTCAATATATGCCTTAAAAGAATCTCAGCTCTCAACTTATAGCTCTCCTCACCTTTATTACTACAGTCACTCTCTACTCTTTACTAGAGATATTCTTCCTGATATCTGTAATACAGTCCCAATCCCTCACAATCCATATCTCTCCAGCTACCCTGCTCTCAACTCCAATGCCAATAAATCTAAAGACAGTGCCTCCTTGTTACTCCAGCTAATCTCCATCCTCCTCTCTGGTGACATACATCCTAATCCAGGACCCTCAGACAACCATGCTTCCAACCCTAACCTGTCTTCCACACCCTCTCTAAAGCTTTCCTTTTTGCTACCGTTAACACCCAAAGTTTATGCAATAAACTTCCTACCCTTCATGCCTGGCTATCCCGTTACCACCCTGGTGTTCATTGAACATGGCTAAAACCCTACATAAAAGACTCCAAAATTACCCTTTCAACTACATCATAAGAAATGACAGAACTCTAAATAAAGGTGGTGGAGTAGCCCTACTTTTCTCCTCCTCCCTGTCCCAAGCCTATACCCCAATTCACAACAGCTGAACTAACCCTGGCCCTCCTAAAAATTAATAACCATAAAAACATATGTATAGCTGCCATATAGATTCCACCAGGAAATAACATCCCCATTCTTGAAGATATCCTGTCTTGGTTCTCAGCCAATATAAGCAATGAAACTATACTCCTAGGTGATATAAATATAAACTGAACTTCTATTCAATCATCTATATCACCTCAGAATTTAAACCTATACAACTTCACCCAAATAAATACCTCTCCTACCATATTCAGTAAAGACAACCCCCGGGATTCATGAAGCTTGCGCCAGGTGCAGGCGTAGCATCGGTGTTCTACCACCAAATATGGCCACCAAGCGATTCAGGTACTGTTTCCACATGCACTACCTGCATATGCTATGCCTGCACAACTCTTGGGCCCTGTATGCTAATTAACCCATGTGCAGCAGTGTAGCATGCAAATGAAGGTATGTAGTGATTCAAGAAGTGGTGCAGGTGTAGTGTAAGCATGCAGAAATGTATACCGTAGAAAATGGTTTACATTTTTGCAAACATAAAATTGGAGCCATGACAGCTGACCAAACACATGTATTATATTGTTAATATATGCCAATGGCTAAATATATAGCCATTGGCATAAAAAATCATGTACAAAATATAAAATGAACAGTTAATATATATAGTCGCACTATTGCAACCTGGAAGCGCAGGGCAGCAGTGTGCAAAGGGGATCGGAATGAATATATAAAAATGTAGAATAAAATCGCAATGAAACACATATCACGATTTCTCCATAATAGTCAATGGCAGGCATGCTACACCATACTATGGCACAAGGGTTGCTAAGGGGCAGTGACAGCATTATGCCCAGTAACTAGGAATTAGTAGGCAGTGCCATGCAAATGAGAGGAGTAATAGTGAATCGCAGATTCCCCACTGGTGTAAGGATGCACCTCACAGTGTAGCATTATAACACTGAGGTGTGCCTTTGAGATAAAGATGACATCAAGAGAGGGATTAGGTTCATAGGTTCATAGGTTCATAGGTTCATACTAGGCTATTTGCCCTAGGGCATTTATAAGCCTAGCCAGAGTGTGTTTGGCTTTCGCCATTGCTGTAAGCACATTGGAGCATTGCTAAACCGGTTTGCCCCTAGCTAGGCAAAGCTGCAGGATAGGGGTGTGTTGAATTGACCATAGCTATGCTTAGCTGAGAGTACCCAAGGTAACTGCGTATGCATGCGAACGGAGATGAAAATGCGTGTAAACCTGGTAAACAGGTTTGCGTGGTGCGCACTGCAGCTGAAACAGGAAGGATATAGGAAAGAAATAAGGAAATGTTGCAGCAGTGAAATTGGAGTACAAATGACTAATTAACACCTAGGAGCCTACAGTGGGCCATTGACAACAGCTAACAAGGCTGCAAGCAGCTACCTGCAGAACAGGAAAGGAGAGGGGCTGTAATGCAAAGAAAACAGTAAAGTGCCAAAGCAGAACAAAGTCAATTTGCAGTATATCAGCTACAAGGCACATTTTGCCATGACTGGGTAGAGAAAGTACAAAACAAAAAAGACAGCAGGTGGATGCATGCCTGATAATGGGAGGGGATTCAGGTTTAAAAGTGAATTAAAGGGCAACAGATTAGTCAAGGCAGGCAAGTAGATCTCCGCAGTAAAGGCCCTGTACTTGCAGTACTCATTGCAAAACCCATAATTAAGACACGCTGCAGCTGGAATAGCTCATACACACCCACTGACATCAGCAGCATCCATAGCACAATAGTATAAAGTGTGAAAGCACCTCACACACATTTGTGCATTCCCATACACTCTGCACCAGATGGAGAACTTTTAGTATGTACATGTTAGGGGCTGCCATAGCTTTAATCCACCAGCATGTGTTGGAGACTGAAGGTGGTGTGGAGAATGATGCACACGACCACCTCAGGCACCAGAGGAGGAGGAGAGTGTTCAGACCCAGGGTAACCTACCAGGGGCTACATGATCTGGAGATAGTAGAGCATTACAGGGTGGACAGGTACATCCTACAGCAACTTGTAGAGCTGTGTAGGCCACGCCTCAGAGCCAGAACAAACAGAGGGGGACCCATCCCAGTGGAAACAAAGGTATGTGTAAGCCTGAGAATACTAGCTACAGGTACCTTTCTAAGACTAACTGGGGATATCATGGGGATCTCACAGGCATCAACATCCAGAGTACTACACTAGTTCCTGGATGCCATGTTACCACATGCCAATGAGCACATATGCAGGAGGAGTTGGCCAGCAATATGCGCCTCTTCCACCGTGTGGCAGAATACCAGGAGGTACTGGGTGCAATAGACTGCATGCACATACACATCAAGTCACCACCCGGTGAGCAGGGTAGGCGCTACATAAACCGTAAGGCATACCCCTCCATCAACACCTAGGTCATGTGCAATTTCCAATGCATTATCATGGATGTGTGTGCTGGCAGCCCTGGAAGCTATTACAACTCCCACATCTGGCATGCCTCACAGCTGTATCAGTTATTTGCCAGGGGGGACATCCCAAAAGCCCACCTGGTGGGGGACGCTGGCTATGCACTGGAACAGTGGATGATGACTCCCATCAGAAATGCACACACACCCATGCAGGAATGCCATAATGAGGCACACGCACAAACCAGAATCATCATAGAGCGTGTGTTTGGGATGCTGAAATCACAGTTCTGTTGCTTGGACATATCTGGTGGAGCCTTGCAGTACTCTCCAGGCACGTGTGCCTACATCTTCATAGTGTGTGCCATGCTACACAATATGGTCCTGCAGAAACAGCTGCAGTAGGGACAGAATGGTGAAGGCCCTCACAACCCACCACCATTGCCAAGGGCCCCACATGCACAGAGGTACTCAGACCATGAACAACCTGAGCCAGCCCCAGTAGACAGGTGGAGGAGTGCCCAGTATGCACATTCCTTGGCAAAGAGGGAATGTATAGCACACACACTGGCAGTGTAGGCACCTAGGGACTGACACCTTTCTCCACCTACACACACAGTAAAAATGGATGGCACACACACAAGACTACCTGTAAATTG
>NC_056734.1:747316511-747354736 GCF_019279795.1 Protopterus annectens | reverse complement strand
ACCCAATTCACTCCATTAATCCTGCTGATGTCACCCACCTAGAAATACACCTCTGGGATGTACCCATTTCTGTGTGTGTGTGTGTGTGTGTGTGTGTGTGTGTGTGTGTGTGTGTGTGTGTGTGTGTGTGTGTGTGTGTGTGTGTGTGTGTGTGTGTGTGTGTGTGTGTGTGTGTGTGTGTTTGACAGTCAGAGCCTGTGTGGAGGTGGCTGTGAGTGTTTAACCACTGGGCATGTTGGAGAGCAGATTTTGTAGTTTTCCTATATGGTGTTTACAATAAATTAACTTATAACCATTTTCGGTTGTTTGTTGGAGTGGACTGAGAGCCTTTAGACAATAAATTAACTTATAACCATTTGCGGTTGTTTGTTGGAGTGGACTGAGAGCCTTTAGCCTGTGGTTTCCCAAGTTTGTTTAGTTTTCCATTTTTTTTTGACTGCTCTGGTGGAGCAACTGCTAAAAAAAGTTGATACATTGTCGCAACGTTTGGATGCAAGCAATGGGCAGTCAGCCCATTTAGGTGCGAGTACACCTAGTAGTCAGCGGATGGAGCAGCCCTTACAGTCCCACATTAATTCCATCGATAACAACAGAGGAACCTCAGTAGTGTCGAACCATTTGCAAGTGGGGAATGATGACAGCTGGCCAAGGTCGACTACTGGGGGTCAAACCAGTTCTATTAACATCAACAGAATGGGCGATGCACAGAGAGTCAGTGAAGTACCGACAACTGAGGTATTTTTGAGACAAATGTCTTTTTTCAATGGTCATATTCCGAGTGATAGGGCTACTAACAATAACAGTACAATTACCTCATTAGTGGGGTAGCTCAATGAATTTGACCAGAAGTTATATAAATGTAGGAAACTTCAACTTGAGGTTTCCTACTTGGAAGAATGTATTGAAAAAAAATAATTCCAAAAGGATTACGTCAGTGGCGATATCCAGTGGGCTTAGTAAACGGTTCTCCGTTTCATTTAGAGCTAAAAGCCCTTTTTGATAAACAGGGTTTGGAATTTCTTGGCATCTTAGCTAAGAATTATCTGGAGCAAATTGGTTCATTAAAAAGAGATTTAACAACATTTGAGCATAATATTATAAATGCAGAGGATTACGACAGGGTTAGCTATGAACATGCACGCATTTTCAGCAGTATTGAGGCCAGCTTGTTTAAAAATATTGAGAATAAAAAGAAGAAAATATTTAGGGAACTGATTGACTATTCGAAAGGTTCCGCTTATCCAGCCCCCCCTGTCTGTTGTTCCTTTTAGCAATAGTGAGGTTGATTCTGGCCATATGGAGTTACAGGATAATAATTTGAATGAGTCCACAAATGGTATGATGGATAATTCTACTCCATGGGTCTGTTGTAGTGAATGGATCAGGAATAATCAACAATGACAGGTGCCTCTACAACACCAACAAATAGCTGGACAAAATCCAGCTGTTTATAATAATAATAATAATCAGCAGGATTTTCGGTTGAACAACGAAGTGCAACAACAATATTCTTCGAACTGGCATACCAACAACAGGAGGCAGGGCCAGAACAGGAGACGGCAAAACCGGACGAGGAGATAGTAAGAGACTTGCCACAAATTTTAGTAAGTACTGAAGGGGATGCCAAGATTTTTAACTTCAGTTTCCTTCAGGTGGATATGGACATGGTTAACTTTTTTTCAAAAAGTCTGACTTTTGTGCCTGATAAGATGGCCAATTTTGTTAAAACCATCATAGACCTTAAATTATTTGTCTGCAAATTGAACCTCTCTTACTTGATGGAGTCTAACTCCTCATTGACTAATAATTTGAAAGTATCTAGCTTGTTCAACCCACAGTTGCAAGACGCTTTAGCTCTATTTGAAAAAGCCTGCAAAATTGATTTTAGAAGGCTTATGTTTAACAACACATGGTTTGTAAACAAGTCCAAGAATATTACTAATGAAGAACTTGAATTTATTAAGCTATTGAACATATGTAAAGTACAGGTTATGAAACCCGACAAAGGGAGAGGTTTAATATTCATGGATCAGTATGATTATATTAGTAGAATGCAGACTGTTTTAGATAGTGTTGTATATGAACAAATCAGCCTCAACCAGGTTAATGGTGCATATAGGACTATCAACAATATGTTAAACGACTTGTTTTTGGAAGGGAGTAGCAATATTGATGTCCTACACTATTTAATTTAGCCAGCACCCATTATTCCAAAGTTCTTTGGGACCCCTAAGATTCATAAGGACCTAAACAATCCACCTTTTAGACTAATAGTGGATGGTAGAGGGTCCATTACATATGCGTGTGCTAAATTTGTGGATGCCAAATTAAAACCAGTTTGTTAGATCTGAGCCTCAAATCTGTCATGATTATTGCCATTTCCTTGAGAATGTGAATAATATTGAGTATGATGACAGTTTAATTTTTATTACAGTGGAAGTGAAAGATCTGTATACTCTCATCCCCCAGAAACTAGGTGTAGAATGGGTTAGGGAGTTCCTTCACCTCAAGGGGCTTGACAATAAAGATATTCATGTTATTGAAACATTGTTAGAGGTGGTCCTGAACAACAACTTTTTATTTTTTGAAAATCAGTTCTTTTTACAGAAAAGCGGGGTAGCCATGGGTGCCCCCTGTGGAAGTAGTTTTGCCAATAGTGTAATGGCTTATTGGGAACAAGAATTTTTATTTAAAAATTTGAAATTCAGGGAACGTGTTACCTGGTACACAAGATACCAGGATGACATGTTCCTAATATGGAAAGGTGAAGCTTCTGTAATTCAAACATTTATTGATGAAATTACAACATTCACCAATTTTTTAGAATTCACCTATCAAATAGGTTATGAAGAAATTGATTATTTAGATATCCACCTTTCAAAAGATCATTAAAATACTAGATTCAGGACGACCATTTTCCGTAAGCCTACCTATTCAAATACATTCTTGCTTTTCTCTAGCTGCCATCCGCTGCATCAAAATAAAGCAGTAGTCAAGGGGCAGGCAGTAAGGGCAGTCAAGGGGCAGGCAGTAAGGGCAGTCAAGGGGCAGGCAGTAAGGGCAGCAAGAATGGTGTCCAACTTTGCAGACTTCATTATGGAATGTGAATTCCTAAAATCTATGTTTAGTAAGAGGGGCTACCCACAGGCTTTCACAGAATTCATCTTTGACGAAGTAATTAATAAAAGATGTACAGGACATTTTTCCCCCTTGGTGTCAAAAGGGTATGATATCAACCCCATCCGGCTACACCTAGAAGTAGAGAATAATCACTCTCAGCTCCCTAATATTAGGCAGGACATTAGACTCTTGACAACTTTTTCTTTGGATTCCCAATATATTAAAGAAATCATCATTAAAAATTGGGGGTCCATTCAAGATGATCATGGTTTAAGAAGAGCCTTCAGTCAAGTGCTCCAGTTCACGTATAGAAGAGGCTCGAATTTGAAAAGTTTGGTCAAGAATCCTAAAAAATCAGTCAAGGGCCATATAGGGATGTACAAATGTGGCAGATGCCATCAATGTCATTTTATCAAAGTTACTAAGGTAATAAAAATCAGAGATAGAGACTATGTTCTAAATGTTAAATTTATTTGTGATTCCCAGGGTGTGGTCTGTGCAGCAGTTTGTGACCACTGAGAGGCTTTCTATATAGGGAAAACCGAAAGAAAAATTAAACAAAGAATTTATGAACATTCATACAGCATCAGTAATTCAGTCATCACTAATGCATTGGCAAACACACTTTGGAATGTCCCATGCATGTTTTCCTTTGTAGTCTTAGAAAAAATAGAAAGAAATTTAATAGGGGGTCTGTGGGAGCTGGCATTGGAAGAAGCCAAATTAACATGGCAAATTCAGACAGGAGCAAACACTCTGCCAGGGCTAAATGAAGCATTGTCTATAAAATGCTTATTAAAAAAGAAAGCCTTAGCTAGGTAAAAGTGGTTTATATGCTGTTTTAGTTGAGCTTTAATGTGTGCATTGCCTGTCACTACGCCGACAAAATTGTACAACTTTTTATTGTATTTGTATAGAATAAGGTATAGTATAGTTTAGTCTGTATAGTTTATTTCATATATATGTAGCTCAAATGGCTTTCACTTTTTATGTCCATTTTGGGCGCAAAATAGAATTTCCAAACTATATTTGATATTTTTTTTTCATGTTTGTTGTTGTTGGCTGGGATGCCACATCTTCCAAACTATGAATATCAAGTTTAGTTTTGGGTTCCATCATGGTTTTTAACAACAACCGTATGGATGGCAAGAATCAGTAGGTTTCGATGGTTGGTTTTGGTGCTAGTAGACAAATATATAGAATTTTAATTAATGTGTACTTTTTAATTAAGCATAAATTACACATTTTCATGTTAAAGTGCATAATATTACTAACAATTCTAATTGCTTTTATTTTTAGTCAGTATGTTGTAAGGCTGGAACTTTGACCATTATGGTCATTGTAATGGTCTAACGCTGTGTTGCTTTAATTTTTAAAGTGCTTGCATGACATCATGAGGGTCAATGTTTTTCATTGGTAGCCTGGTTTTCAAATGAACTTTTAAGAGTGTGTTTTATGGTAAAAATGTTTTTTGTCTGAAGAAGCTGGAGAATTTCTACCAGCGAAAGTGCTTATAATAAATTAACTTATACCCATTTGCGGTTGTTTGTTGGAGTGGACTGAGAGCCTTTAGCCTGTGGTTTCCCGAGTTTATTTAGTTTTCCATTGTTTTTAAGGTCTATATGGTGCCCATATTATATGTCGCAATGTCCACCTCACAAAGAGTACAGATGTCAATCAGTCAAGGGACTGTGTTGGCAAGCCATACCCCTACATCTGGCATAAGGCCTGGTGAACAAAGTATGCAACCCTACTATTACCCGGAATATGTTCTGAACCCATGTGTCATACACAAACACACTTGCCTAGAATATCCCGCTATGTTGCTAGTACCCTGCACATTGATGACAGATAGTAGGCATGGTGTGATTGCAGTGGGCTGCAGAGGGCATGGCACCCTGTACAGCAGTACAATAGGCACATAATTGCGGACAATGTGCCTTCACTATGTTCCCCACTGGATGCCTGCAACATATGTGCTGCCATCAAATGTGATCCACAGAGGCCATACAATGCCTTACACACGTGCCCTGTATGGACTGATGCCACTGACACCAGGGAATGCCTGTATCATGATATCAGTGCAGGTGCAGGGTCAACCTGCTGTCTATAAGCAGGTCCTGCCACACCAGGCCAGTATTGGCATATCTGAGGATAACAGTCTGTGTACACAACATGTGCCAGCCAAATCAGGTACACTTGTACATGTCACTGTACATTATTGTGGGACGTGCACATCCCAGGCAATGTCCATGTCAAGGACTATCAAACACAGACATGGCATGCATTGCAAAGCAATGGCCATACACAATGTTAACCAGGATGTCAGGACAGTTCATATAATACCCATCTGTGTGGGACATTGCAGACACTACACCCCTGTACCACACTGCACACCATTGTTGGGTGGTGTGCTGCCAAGGATTACCCCTCACCCAGCCTTGTACAGCCATCTTGCCCAGCCAACCACTACACACCCATGAAGCAATGCACACATGCATGTCAGTACTGGCACCTTTTGTCTGCATGTGGGGTATGATGCTCCCAACCACAGTCACACCCAGTAAAACTCCCATTGGCATACTGACTGATGTCAGACACGTTCACATGCCCTAGCCTATAGAACCTCCGGATATCCCCTGTGGTGCATGTAGTACCTGTGCATTACTGCAGTGTGGCAAACTAAGTTGTTAGGAAGTGTATTTGTGGGCCTGGCAAAGTGTGGCAATGTGAGTCCATTAGAGAAGTTGGTTGTGTTGACAATGACATCTGTTTATATGGACAGCCATGTGTGCTACACCTAATGTATGTCTACTATATCTCTGTTGCAGATGTCGCTCACCAGCACACATATATGTTCTTACAGCACACCAACATGTCAGCTTTGTGGCACATGGAGTAACTGCATGCACTTGTAATAGTAATGACTAGTCAGTCAGGGGTTTGGAACCCCGGTACTGATAGGTGTGTGGCAGATGATGCTTAGGTTTTAGTCTCCAAGCCTTTCTCTGATGTACTTTGCCTCTGTCTGTCCCTCTCACACAGTCTCTGGTGGATGTGGAGTTGTACACTTGCTCAGCAGCAGCTTGTATTTTGTAAGTGATGGTCATGATCAGGTGATGGCCTCTGAACCTATTGCAGTCCTCCTCTAGCTGATTGCATGTGGAACAGCTGTGATGATGTTCCCATAGCCAATCACATGGAAACACAGTACAATATCTAGGAACATCATATTGGTGTTTACCCATGACAGTCGCTGTGAGGGGAACCTGGATCTGGTGTTTGGTAAACGGCATCACGGATGATATCTTGATGTTCCTCAAACAACATACAGAGTGGAAAATAGCCTAAAGACAGGAGGGTGATGTGCCAGACATGACTACAGCATGCAAGTGAAGCTATGCTTCATTGAGATTACTGCCAGTTTAACAAGTTGTGTGCGGTAATGGCTATTCTGCATGTTGTAAAACTGACAAGACAGTGCTCTGTTTGTGAGGGAACCCCCATCTATATGGCCATCTGTGGACTGGTCAGTGTGTGGAACCATTTGTTTCCTGTGTTACTCACTCAACACACATCCGTGAACTGCAGAAGCATAGTGTGAGGATCGCAGTCAGTACATGGTGATAGTGATGAGAGTTACTGCCATTGCATCCCTGATTGGACATATGTCACATGAAGCAGTGGTATGACAGTCACTGTCTGGGGTTCTCAATGACATGCCAATAATGGGCCACTGTTCATAGCTGCAGTCACAAGTCTTCTACACTTTGTACAGATGTCATGCAGTATATATGCATGTGTTGTGCTCCCTCTGCAAATGTATACCATCTGTTGTGCTGGGTTGATGGTCATATCTATGCATGCTGTTATAAGTAATCCTGCATGCTGTTGACTATTACTAAGCCATATCTGTGTTAAAACTGCAACACCATAGCCTGTATGGGTTTGGAGATCCCGGCAGAACCTCCTGTCTCACTTGAGCTGGCCATGGCACCAGGCACCAGTACATCTGGGGCCCAGCCTTGGTTCTCCACGTCTGTTGGCTCTGCACCATCTTCTGGTGGAACCTCCACTGAGGATGGGGCTTGTCCCCCCTGGAAGCGGTTCCAGAAAGGAACTTGTCCGCTGTCGTACAGTCCCGGATGTGGTGTGTAGGGGGCTCAATAAGGGGTTTTGATGCCAAATACACCAGCTCGAGGGCAGAGTGTCACATTTACAGGGTGAGCCTGCCACTCCTACACAACCCCCAGCACTGCCACCTTTGCGGCTGTTTTGGTGCAGTGGTGGCTGCCCATGGCTGGGGACCTCCGTCCCACTGTTTCCATCTGGGGGCTCATGGGCTTGTGACTGCCGAACACCCCTCCCCATCCAAGGTGTATCCCTCCACATGTCATATACCGACCCTGTATGCTGTCTTGTCTGTCATCCTACCCAGCCTATCCTCCACGAGCATACCTACTCTCCTTCCCTCACATCCCACTCTCACCCTATGGAAACAAAAGGCCAATCAATTCTTAGAACATTTGCCCCATACATAGCTGTCCATTTCACACACGTGTCCATTGGACACATGTAACCCTTTTAATATGCAGCACAACATACTCCAGTTGTCCTCACCCCTGTCTCTCAGGCACATGATCCTGGTATGCACATGACTCCTAAAGGTTCCAGGTACACGTGATGCAGATGACACCACTGTACACACAACACTACCAGTCCCTCTATGTTTACCCCATTTACCTTTATCATGATGATGATGTCACACACAGCACCTTGCAAGAGTACTGTTCTCACATAATGATTGGACAGAAACTGTTGTGTTAATGTAAATAACATGCACAGAGTGATGTATATGGCCAATGTACAAATGTTTGCGTGTATGAATGACACATGTCTGTCTGAGGGAGTCTTGATATTATATAGGACAACATCACTACATAATACAGGCATTGCTGGTGTTTCCCTTTTCATTCCTTTGTAATGCTTTGTTGTCACATGGGATGTTCTTGATATATCTATATATATGTATGTATCTATATCTGGACATAAACACTCACACATACATCTACATGATGGAATACATTTCCTATACAGTTGAATGACTGCGCTGGATGATATGTTTGTGATAACATCCGATGTCAGTATATCTGCCATGGCTTAGTGGTAAATCACATTAGCTGTGTGTGCAGGGTCCTGGTTTTGAGCCTTGCAGAGGCCGTTTATTTTGCTGCTGGGCAGAACAAGGCCATTGGATAGGGAGTGATTAAGACACATTAAAGCAGTTGTAAGCGGGTGTGCATGGGTTTGCACAGAGCTAAGCAATGCTAACCTCTGGCTACAGTTTCTTACACTCAGTTAGCCTCTACATTGCTTCACCAGTGTAATACTCGCATACTGGCGGCAAAACAGGCTTACACCCACTTGCTCCCACACTTGCAAATGCACTGCATTTGGTGTTTGCATCTGACACTCACACACCTGGGTGGGAGTGTGGACTACAATATTACCTTGTGATGCCTATTACATTGAATTACATGCCTACAGTATCAGGAATGGCTGCCCATTAGGCGAAAGCATGCCGTTTGACTGTACAGAATCCGCGGCCTGTCCAGAGTTTGATTCATATTATTGGTGTGTTCCTCTTACAATCTGCATCTGTCTGGCTAATACATGGAAACTGACACTCTTCAATACAAACAAGTAATTGGGTTTTGGAACCCACATCCTTCAGCCGAGTCATGCTATTGCATACCTAATATTCTATTGTCTTTTTAAGGTTGTAAGTGGAATATGTCCTTTATTTCCCTATCAGACCTCTCAAACGATTGGGGACAAATATCAACTGAATCAGGGACACGTCATAACAACATCAGGGACACATTTAAATTATTAGTGCTATTAAACTGACACACTGACAGACTCAGAGCATATGAATTCACACACATTTTCCTGAGGTAAATGATGTTTATAACTCTTAATTGTTGTCATTATTCATTACGTGTAATTCACCATCTTAACTCCAAAAGTCACTAGTTTTAGGAGGAATTAAGTGGGACAAAGTTCGAATTTGAGTCAAAATCGGGGACAATTCAGAGGTATGGTCTCTATTTGGTCCCCCAATGGTTTATGTCCTGTCCAGTGGATTTGCTTTTAGGGGTTGAGAGGTATGGGCGTCAGCTATGCCCATTTCGGAATATTACTTACATCCCCAGGGTGGTCCTAATATGACTGCGCCAGCCAACAACTGCACGCCTAGGCCCATAATTGCATACCCATAGTTCCCCCACCTGTCCCTCCTCTACAGCACTCATCCTTACTGTGGGTGCAGGTGGGGTATAAACACACCACTACACACTGCCCACTCTCCACTTGTCGGGACACATGTTGTACATTGTGTCGACCCATGGGTTATCAGGCTTGCACAACCTACTGGCCCGTGAACGTCTACATCCTGGTTTGATGAATCATTACTAGGACTGACTCAGATGATCATTAATTTTTGGGTATCCCACAAGGGACATTGATGTCTATGTTTCAAGATTAGACTTGGCATGTCTTTCCCACTGGTAGTATCCTGCCGGTGGTCTGGGAAGCAGTGGTGTGGTTACTTTTATTGTGTGTCTGTATGTCTCACCGGCCTAGCTGGGGGGGTGGGGGGGTTGAGGCTACGTGTTACACGTTTGTTTATTGGACCCTTCAACCCCATATGCATGGCCTGTGAACATATATAATTCATAACTGCTGTATCATATCCTAGCTATATACATGTGTATATTTACAGTCATATATATATATATATATATATATATATATATATATATATATATATATATATATAAATTACTATATACAGCTATATCTGTATATATATATATTTATATATATATATATATATATATATATATATATATATATATATATACACACACATATATATATATATATATATATATATATATATATATATATATATATATATATATATATATATATATATATAGATATATATCTAACAACATATGGGTCTATGGGTGTCTGCATATGTATACATCTCTATGTGGGTATGTATATGTATTCTGTCTTGGTATGTATACATTTGTACTATGGAGAGGGAGAGGTTTATCTCTATGTCATTATGGGTAGATATACACATACATACCTCTACATATATACATCTACATCTGGTTATTCTGTTCCTTGCCATATAGATTACATTTTGCTACATTGGGACTCATAGTGGGTGTGGCTGCTCATTGGGCAATGCCTCTGCCCAATGAACACGTTTGCTTGCATCCCTGGGGCTGTCCATATAGGCCCACATCAGCCAACACCTGCACACCTATACCCATAAGTAGCTACCCATAGTTCCCCCCACCCGCACCTCCTCTAAAGCACCCATCCTTACTCTGTGTCCTGGTCAGTTCTGAACACACCACTACATGCTGTCCACTCTCCACTTCACGGGACCCATGTCATACAATTGCCTTGACCCATGGGTCATCAGGCTTTCCCACCCTTGCATTCCAGGTATGTATATACCCCAGCCAGAATGGTCGGTGTAACACCTTCTTTTGGTCTTGTCAATTTTTGGGATGTCCCATAAGGGACGCTCCAGTATGTGTTCCAAGATTAGATTTCACGGGTGCACTGTGTACTCCCCCAGTTGTATCCTGCCTGTGGTCTGGGGAGCAGTGAACTATTTACATTGTTTGCGGGTTTGTGTGTAGGTTTCCTGTGTCTGGCTGGGGGGGGGTGGAAGGTCATGCTACGTGTTTCATGTTTCTTGCTTGGGCTCCTCACTTCCATTGGCATAGCTTGTTTACATATGTCATTCTTGTGTGCTGTTTCCTATCATAGCTGTATATCTGTGTATATCTAAGCACACACACACACACACACACACACACAGACACACACACACACACACACACACACACACACACAAACACACGCATATATATATGTGTGTATATATATATATAGATATATATATATATATATATATATATATATATATATATATATATATATATATAGATATATATATATATATATATATATATATATATATATATGTGTGTGTGTGTGTGTGTGTGTGTGTGTGTGTGTGTGTGTCTGTAAGGCAATGCATACCCCATGCAAATGCACTTACACACTCTTACTGGTGTTTATATATGCTTTAACCTGCTTACTAGTGCCTTATTCATTATGGCACTGACACTTCGCTCCAGTTCACTTTTAATTGTTATTTTGCAGGTTATACAGTTGACAGATGTCACAATATGTTCATGTACAGATTACCGATGGTAAATGGTATGTGATGCAGTGGGATTCAGAACAGGAATGTCTGTTCGTTAGGCAGTTTCTCTAACTAATACACTACTGCTGTGCTGCCTCATTTGCATATATGCCCATATACCCATGGCTACTGGTTCCCTAAACACCCACCCCAACGCCTCCCTAACACTGCAGTCATTCATTCTCCAGTTGGATTTGCGGTGTATCCACACCACTACACATTGGCCATTCCCTACTCCTGTAGACCCATCCCATCGGTTGACTCACTCCATGTATCCTCAGAACTCCCAAACTTTTAGTTCACAAACATTGGTGACATGAGCGACCAAAAGGACACTATTCACAATTTTTGGGTTGTCCTGCATGGGACACGCATGTCTTTATGTCAAGATTAGACTTTATACTTCATTACATCCTTACTCCCGTTAACATGACACTACAATAAATTAATAAGTATGACTATGTGGTAATGCACACGTTACACGAGAGCCTAATTATGTATGTGTTTGGCGTATTTCTTTTACAAATAAACTGGTTAGTAACTGGCATTGCCATAGCAGGCAAATCACAGGAATGATTCCATGTGTGGGAAAGTCCTCACATTTGATTTTTTTCATCACAGCACTAACTTCGGACATTGTACACACTTCTGCGTTTTAGCAGTTTTGTCCCTTCCCTCTTATGCACAACCTATTATTCTATCTACTGTCGAGGTTTGTAAGGGCACATTTGTGTTATTTATGTCTGCAAATGAAATGAATGTGTTACACAGAATGTACTTCTACATATAGATGTCTGCATGTGTGTATGCATATATACTTATAACAAACTCGCTGACCTGCACGGGGTGGTCCAGTTAGAACCAGCCCATCCAACCATGGCACGCATGGATCCATAATTTCATACCCATAGTTCCTCCACCCCACCCGAGTTCAACATACACGCATACCATCCATTGTCCAGTTGCTTTCGCAGCCATGACACACCTCCACACATTGCCTTCTCCCGAGCGCTAGGGGCCCTACATGTATGTTGTCCCAACCCATATATTCTCAAGCTCTCCCACCATTTAGTCCTTGAACATAACTGCCCTTGCTTGTGCAATGGCCGGATGGCCAAATTGTCTGTGTGTAAAGTAGACTTAGCAGATCAACAATGTTACTCCCACTGGTAATATCCTGCCTGTGGTGTGAGTAGCAGTGCTTTGCTCACTCCTGCCCAGCTTGATATGACATACACTGACAGCACTATATAATACTGGGGTTGCTGTTGATTCCCTTCTCATTCCATTTGTATGCTTTATTGTTACATCGTTCTTTCTTCATATATATATATATATATATATATATCTATACATATATATATATTAATTCTCACTGGGAATACTCATGCTCTCACCCCACCTGACTCCCTCTATTTCATTTCTGCTCCCCCATCCTTTTTTTTTCCTCAAAACTTAACCTACTGACTCCCTTCATTTCATTTCCACTCCCTCCCTCTTTTTTCCTTTCTCATAACTCAACCTATTCACCTCTCACTGCTCTAATCTCCTCTAATTCCTCCCACCTCTTACCTCATGAAACTATGGGTGCATATATGCCTGCACTCCAAATTATACTTATGTACTCCAAAATACTTGTGTTTTAATTTCATTCAATGCTTTGTTACAACATCTTGCTCAAATGTAATTATTCTGTCTTATATATTACTATGTTTTAGTAGTTTTTGAAAATTGTATTGTTCTTGTTAACTTTGTTGATATTAGCTTTGTAATGTTTTTATATGTAGCTTTTCTCCATGGGTCCTCTTTGAAAACGGGCCTTATTTAGCCCAATGGACTTTCCCGGTTAACAAACTGCAAATAAATAAAATAAAAAATAATTTTCTTACTGCTACTCAGGGCATTTTACTAAGAGACATCTGAAAGGAATTCTGTAATGTCTCCTACAGCAGTCTGTTAAGTGTTGCACCCTTTTCTTAGCCTATAAAGTAAAATGTTCTACTTTTTTGTTTGTTTGCTTTTTTTTAATCAGATCCCAAGCTCAATCTGCAGTGAGTCATGCTGTACTGGAATGAGGAAAGCTGTCCGCAGGGGGCAACCGATCTGCTGTTATGACTGTATTGTTTGTTCCAAGGGAGAAATCTCTAATGAAACAGGTAAGTGATGTACTAGTATTCTGCAGACTGGAGGCTATTAGTAAATGATGAAATACATAAAGGTGCAGTGCCAACCTGATCCTGTATTCTTGGACATTCTGAAACCCCTGTGTCTGTAACAAAAATGTGCTTCATAGTGTGCTCTTTTCTTTTTTGTTATTTTGTTACTTTGTTAACTAGGGTAAACGTGTTAAGCAGAAATGCTTTTTTTCATGGGAGCCCTGTTAGCACTGTCTGTATAAGTGAATTGCACAAAGCCACCTCTATTCTCTCATAATAGTTTTATGTCAGCAAAGAATGACATCTATTGCTAATTTTAACCTGAATAATTTGTTCACATGAGTACCCACAGGTGCATAAGCAGTATATTATTTTCAGTTGTAGCATCCGGCCTAGGTCTATGACTAGACAATACCTAGTGCTTCAGTATTCTTCAACAATAGCATTAAACATGAGGAGTTTGTAAGGATAAGTTAAACTGGAATGTTCAGACAAGTACTAGTGTATTCTCCAAATAGGCCAAACTTTAAACAATCAAGCACAGTAGGAGGCTTTCCAGTTAAAGCTAACAAAATAACTGCTGAGATATCCCACGCCTATGTAACTCACAGTCTTGTAATGTTGATATTACTGCTGATAAAGATCATCGGCAATTAAAGATGGGTACATTTTAGTAACTTCATGACTGCTAGTACCTTTAACATAGAAATATATAATACTGTGAATAACCTCTATATGTGACATTCAGCCATTTTGTTTCTTTCAGATGCCAGCAGTTGCTTTACTTGCCCATATGATCAGTGGCCTAATGAAAAGCAGAGCGCTTGTATCCCAAAATCTGTGGACTTCCTTTCTTATGAAGAGGTTTTGGGTTCAATTTTGGCTGTGTTTGCAGTATGTTTGTCCATAATTACTGCATTCATCTTATGTACATTTATTAAATATAGAGAAACTCCAATTGTGAAAGCCAATAACCGTGAACTCAGCTACCTTATCCTTGCATCATTGTTCCTTTGTTTTCTGTGTCCTTTAATATTCATTGGTCAACCAAAAATAGAAACTTGTCTGTTAAGACAAATTGGCTTTGGTATTATATTTTCCATGTGTGTTTCAGGGATCCTGGCCAAAACTATTACTGTAGTTATTGCCTTCAAAGCAACAAAGCCTGACAGTAACCTAAGGAATTATGTGGGACCAAGGACACCGTATTATATTGTCATTGTTAGTGTTATAGTACAAGTCTGTATATGTATTGTATGGCTGGCAAAATATCCTTCTTTTCCTGATCAAAATATGAAAATGGAAGAGGGGAGAATTATCCTGTTATGTAATGAAGGCTCAGAAATAATGTTCTATTGCATGTTGGGATATCTGGGCTTACTGGCATGCATTAGCTTTGTAGTTGCCTTTCTAGCCAGAACATTGCCAGATAGTTTTAACGAAGCAAAATTAATCAGTTTCAGTATGATTGTGTTCCTTAGTGTCTGGTTGTCTTTCATCCCAGCATACCTCAGCACAACAGGGAAATACATGGTGGCTGTGGAAATATTTGCCATTATTGCATCAGGTGTAGGAATCAATATTTGCATATTTTTTCCCAAGTGCTTTATTATTCTCCTAAGACCACATTTAAATACAAGGGAACAATTAATGGGAAATAGAAGCTCTTCTAAGAAAATATAGGCTTTATACTAGAAGTTAGAACTTGGATTGAGTTATATCCACCCTCATGCATGTTGAATCTTGAACACTTCTGTGATGTAATATGGGGTTTAATTAAACAGCAAGTGCTATAAATGCATTTTGTGAGTGCAATGAATGCTACTGGTTAATTATAACAATAAAGCAATTCATATTACTGTATTTACAAATGTCTGTTTCCTAATCACTCATTAGTGTGTTGAAATACCTGCATAAGATATTGCATGCATAATGCTGCAGTATTGGAATATGTCACAGTAATTTATCAAATAGCATTCTAGTAAGCAAGAATAAATCCATGCACTCATAGTAATGATGTGCAGAACCATCCATATGTGAATTTGGAATGCATATTGCTATATACCCATGAGAATGTAATACTTTATAAACATCAAATATCATAAATAAGAGGTTTAGACCTTATCTGCTGAAGTGAGTCTTTCATCACACATAAACATAGACACACACACACATGAATAAGTGCACACAGTGACATGTATATGTACATACTCCCACAAAAAGATACAGAATAATGAATGCAGACAATCTAACATTACGTGTATTAATTTGTATAATAAACAATTTATGATACATTGTGTAAAATAGTAATTTAATCAGAAGAACTGTAAAAGTTAACATATCATTAAAAGTCAAGGCAGAACTTCAAAAGTTTACTTTGTGTGTAGGTAAAATGTCTGTGTTGCTACACCTCGACAGCCATATCACATGAGCCCATAACATTATTTGATAATGGTTTTAAACATTTCCAAAACATTTGCATGTTTTGGGACACTTATAATGTGTTATTGGATGTGTTGTAGAAAAGTCTAAGACAAAAGTTATCTTCTTGCATCTAGAGTAATATATTGCAGTTTTTCAGCTGTTTGCTGTTTTCCCTCATAATATACAAAACGCACTATGCAATGTAAGATAAAACTGAATACAATAAACTAATTTTCCATGGAAACAACGATAAATTTGAATTTAATTGGTATTGCCCATTGGTAACTGATGTTTTTCTTTTTTGTAATATAGCACTCAGAACATAATTCATGGTTATTGAATATCCTTCATTCAGTGAGTTATTTGTTTTGTGTACCATTTTAGAAAAGATTATGAAACTTGAAATCCTGAGATTACAGTAAATTATCTATAACACCATTTAGTAGCTGATAATATTTATAGCTTGCAATTTAATGTTTTGTTCACATTGCAGAATATTCTATTATATTAAAATGCTACCAATACAGTTTGGGGTAAGTAATGTCATAGAACACACACATTCATTTAAGGGAAACTGATTATTTAACTGTTAAAATCATGTTGTAATGATGTTTTGAAAGTTGGTGCATCAACCTATATTTCATGGAATATCCCCCAGATTCAGCAAGCCCTGCACAGTGTGCAGGAATAGTACAGGAGCTCCAGCAGGCAATATGTCTGCCATGCGATCCAGGAATAAGCTGCAGGGACATGCACAAGCGCTCCTGCACTAGTCCTGCAAGTACTCAGCTCCTGTATGCATATTACCTCATTTGCAGTTGAAATCCATGCAAATGAGGTGAATTTGCGATCCAAGAAACTGGCAGCCGGCCGTGCAGGACTAGTATAATCTGCAGAAATGTACTTGGTTAGTAACCGAGTACATTTCTGCAAATTACAAAATGGAGCCATGACAGCTCCAAATAAAGGGTGGATATTATGTTGAAAGCATGCCAATGGCCAAATATATAGCCATTGGCATGGAAAACAGTTGCAAAAAAAAATTGTTATTTTTTTTTTAGCTGATTTCAGTTGTTTAAGCATAGGGCAGTGGCACGCAAACGGGATCGGGTGTAAAATTAAAAAAAATAATAAAATAAGCATTCTAACCAAAATCACTATTTTGCCATTATACTCAATGGCAGGCAGAAGACATCATGGCCAGTGAATAGTGGTTGCTAAAGGGGGAGGCTCAGTGTGGGACCTGTAACTATGCATTAGCAGGCAATCCTATGCAAATGAGGGGAATGATACTGAATCCCAGATTTCCCCTCAATGCTAGTCAGCACCCAACAGTGTAAGAGCAGGAATAGCTTGGTGCAAGCCTAGGAGTTAGCTGACATTACAGGGGTGTGTGTCAGGCACACTGTAAGCAGATTGGAGCCCTGTGGCTCGGGTTTGCCCTTAGCTTAGCAGAGCTAAGCAAGGGGGTGTGTCTGAGGCTGCCTAGCACTCCATACATTGCTTAAGTGGGTGTGCGTGCCGCGCACCAGGTTTTAAAGGGGAAAAAAAAGTAAACCAGGAAATAGCAGCTCTGTGCACATTTGAGCACTCTGTTTGCACAGCATGCCCCCAAGCTTAAACAAGAAGGCAATGGGAAGGGAAAACAGCAGTAGGAAGGTAATCATGGAGAACTAGCATAGTTGGCAGGTGAAATGTATCAGAATCAGCCAATTGCACAGGCAGCAGATCAGCCCAGTCCAGAACACTACTATAAACTATGCAGACACCTTTCCCTCTGGTTTTCCCCACATACTCTACACCACTGGTGTATACAAGCAGGGAAATTTTAACAAACAGAAACAACAAAATGATAGGGGCTGCAGCAGCTATCAGACATCAACATGTGGAAGAGGCTGAGGGTGTTGAGGATGAGAATGCTGCCAACCACCCCACAGTGAGGAGACGGAGAAGGGTGTACAGACCCAGGGTAACCTACCAGGGGCTACATGAGCTAGAGATAGTGGAGCACTATAGGGTGGACAGGGACCTCCTACAGCAAATTGCTGAGCTGTGCCGGCCACGCCTGACACACAGAACTAACAGAGGGGAACCTATCCCAGTGGATACCAAGGTATGTGTAGGCCTAGGAATACTAGCCACAGATACCTGTCAAAGGCCAACTGGGGATAGCATGGAGATCTCACAGGGATCAACATCCAGGGTATTCACTCAGTTCCTGGATGCTATGTCAGCACATGCCAGTGAGAACATATATTTCCACAACTGTGAGGTGTTGGCCAGCAATATGCACCTCTTCCACCAAATAGCAGAATACCCTGAGGTAGTGGGTGCTATAGACTGCATGCACATATGCATCAAAGCACCACCCAGTGAGCAGGGTAGGGTCTACATCAACTGCAAGGGCTTCCCCTCCATCAACTGCTAGGCTGTGTGCGATGCCCAGGGCATTATAATGAATGTCTGTGCGGGCTGCCCTGGAAGCTATCATGATTCCCACATCTGGCATCTGACGCAGCTGTACCAGAGATTTGCCAGTGGGGACATCCCTTACGGTCACCTAGTGGGGGATGCTGGTTAATCACTGGAGCCATGGGTGATGACACCCATCAGAAATGCACACACTCCCGAACAAGAACTCCATAATGAGGCACATGCACAGACCAGAGTCATAGTAGAGCATGTGTTTAGGATGCTCAAGTCACGGTTCTGGGGCCTGGACACATCCGGTGGTGCCTTGCAGTACTTACCAGCTACATGTAATCAAATTGTCATCGTATGTGCCATGCTACACAATATGATCTTGTGGAAACAGCTGCAGCAGGAACAGCACGGGGCAGGGCCACACAGCCCCCCAACAATGCCAAGGCCTGCACAGGCACAGAGTGACTCTGAGGAGGAACAACCTGAGCCTGCCCCAGTAGGCAGATGGAGGCATGGCTAGTATGCCCTGGCCTTGGCAAAGAGGCAACACATAGCACATACACTGACACAGAAGGGACCCAGGGAATGACACATCTCTCTGACTTGCACATACAGTAAAAGGGATGCCAAACATGACACTACCTGTGCTCAACCAGGTATAGCGAGTGTACTATGTGCATCTGACATAGGCAGCCCCCCAGCACCATCCTCAATACTGGCACACCCACAAGGTAAATCACTCTCCTTACCAATTGCCAAATGGAGTAGTATTTGTTGGTACTTGTATCTATGGTATGGATGTGAGCATGTAAGGGAATCGGGTGGCTGAATGGGATGCCAGCAGATAGTAGACACCTATAGTGGCTGCATGAGATCTGTAACAAATACTGGTGTCACCATAGTAGCCAGTACTACACATGGTGACTAAACACACTACAGGAAATGTGCTGGGCCACATGTGTGTCCATATGACACACACACATGCCAGTAAGGGAGGTTCACATACCCAACAACAGTCTCAGCCAGCAGGACAGGTGTAGAAAAACACAAACAAAGGCTGTGCTAAGGCCTCTGAATGATGGCTATGGGTAACCCCCCCAGGCCTACACAGACAGACTACATCAGGTCAGGCAGTGGGATGTTAGTTCTGATGGGTAAGAAGTCAGAAACTGATATGTAGGCCAATCAATCCTAAGACCTATAGTACACTGATATGCCTCTCGTCAGCATGATAGGTTAGAACACAGACTGAAATGGAGTACCTGACATACCAATACAGTCACAGCAAATGTGTACAAGTGTCAGGTGTGACCCCCCTTCCTATGTAGAATTATAGTAACAGTCAGGTGTGCCCCCCCCAATCCTATGTAGAAATGTAGAAACAGTCAGATGTGCCCCCCAATTCTATGCAGAAATGTAGTAACAGTCAGGTGTGCCCCCCCAATCCTATGTAGAAATGTAGCAACAGTCAGGTGTGCCCCCCAAATCCTATGTAGAAATGTATAAACAGTCAGGTGTGCCCCCCATCCTATGTAGAAATGTATAAACAGCCAGGTGTGCCCCCCAATCCTATGTAGAAATGTAGTAACAGTCAGGTGTGCCCCCCCTCCAATCCGATATAGTCATGTTGTAACATGTATGTGTACGTATAATACCAGTGGGGCACAGATGACCTGAGGTGGCCAAGGTAGCAGGATAGATTGTAGCATTTGTACAATATGCAGGTATGTATGTATGTGTTTGTTAGGTTGGTGTGTGTCTGATATTGTGTGAGAGTGGTCAGTATGTATGCATGTTAAGGTTTAACCTAGTCGCCATTCCCCACTACTGCCGATGACAGGGCCAAGTCCTCACAACTGCAGTGCCAAAGACAATGCTCCTCAGTATAACACATGCTAGCAGTAAGCCATTGTAAATTTATGGTGGTAATATGTGTCACCATCTGAAAGAAAGACAAGGCATGACTGTTAGGCTAGATATACAAGCAGTACACAGGGAAAAGTACCCCAGACATTCAGTATATAATGTGTAACCATGAAATGGACACACCCTTGGAATTGTACATACAGGTATGCATCACATTATCTGGGCTTGTATTAGGGAATACTGACGTTGTCTGGCCAAACACTTGGAGATCACAAAGGTGATAAGACTGATGTACTGGGAAACAGCTGATGTCCCTGCACAAGCCCTCATAAATGGAATGCCCCATGCATATCTGCGAGTCAGATGCAAGTAGTGTCCATAGCACACATGTACCCAGCTCACTTAAACACCACCCACAAGTACCTCTATGGTCTTATCCCTGCTGTTGGGAATGGGTACAATATGACCCCCACCTTTGTATGGCAATAGCGAAAGAATGCAGCAGGCAGTGTAGGTGTCCCATGCAGGTGTGTCCCTGTAAGCAGCACCCTGCCAGCATCCACACCACCTGATCAATACTGATAGAAAGTATTTCCATGAACACCTAGCACACCTACCCTATCACCCCAGGGGAATATACTGTATGGCAGTCTGGGACTGTAGGATGGATAGAATGCAACGGCCTGCTACAGCTGGCCTGCATCACCACTAAATGGCCTACAGGCCTTTGCCAAAGGCCTGCATCTGATTCATACTGCCAATGTATGTTATGTCATGGACACCCAAATAACAACATAACACACTCCACATTGATCATATGCAAGGCCATGTGGACAAACCACAGTAACATGTCCACCATGTCCCACTGCATGAACTGTGGACCAACACCAAAACACAACTGTGATGAGGTGATAACTATAGGGAAAGTATCAGAGAATGTATGCATAATGTATGGAAGAGGATAGAATAAAAGAAGGGGGGTGGGAGCATGGGCAGGATGGAATGTGCAAAGTCCGACACACAGCCATGTGCACATACTATTCCTGGCTGCAAACACAAATATGGGTGGCTACAAACCTGCCCATACACCTCAATAAAGGTATTGTCCTGACTTATGACCCCTGCCTCTGGGTAATCTGTGTGAATCTGTACAGCTGTGAGGTATTGACACAGCAAGATAAGGCCATACTGTCAAATCGATGGATGTACAAGTATGGGATCCTCTGCCATCACTGTACAAAGATGCTGAACTGGATACACAGACCCAGCAGCAAGTGTCTGCAGCTCCCCCTCCAGAATGGCATAATTTTCCATGAATATGCAGGCATTTGACCACAATACTGGACACAGCTGCATTCACCCTGTGTTCCCCAGGACATCACTGTGAGCATAAATGTCCACCTGACAGTACTTGACGACATAAAACATCACAGTGTATAACAGTACACATGTCTGAATATCTCTGCTAACAACAGTACCGTGTAGCAGAAGCAGCACAGACACAATCACCTACAGTACAAACTATCCCTTGCACAGTTTGACCACATATTGCCAACTGATCTACAGATATCCTGCAGAAACAGTTTGCTAGCTGTAGGTATAGAACACAGAAGTCTGCACTGGAGTACAAACTACCTGGAATTGATACACACATTCAATACAGAAGGGCATATTGGGCATGCTCACACACTTAGAGAAATGAAGGCAATGTCAGACAACAACATACTGAAAGGTCATGCTGGGCATGCTCACACACTTAAACAAATGAAGCCCATGTCTGCCAACAGTGGACCATACATATCTGACAGTTGCAGATGTTAGTGCATACACACCTCAGTATGTACCAGTCATGCTTTGCACACACATTGGATAGGAATACACACATATATCCAAGGACAACACACTATAGTATGCCAAAAGTATGCATACATAGATGTGTGGAAAAGAATGGCAGTGACAAAGAGCCTTCCATCATGAGGCCTGTCTCACCCAGCACACAGCCAAATGGTTATAACCACATGATGTGTAAATGTCACTCACTGTAGAAATTAGCCACTGATATCCCTCAGCATTAAATACTCTGTGGTGCTAGTGCTAGTTGTGCAACATGACTGTACAAGGCAGTAGTCATCTAGAAGTTGTATACACATACCTGCGGAATATAAACCTGCATGTGCCTGAGTGTGGTGTGTCTACCTCTAGATGAATGGGTTATGGCCCATGCACATGCACTGCCCTCCCGCTAGCCCTACTATGGCAAGCCTGCTGATGTCATTCACTTTGAAATACACCTTTGAGAAAAGAGTAGCCCAGTAATCCCTGTGGCACATCCTATAACTGTATAATACTGCAGTGTGATAAACTAGTTAGGTAGGAGTTCTAATCCCAAATATGGCAACTGTGTGTGTGTGTGTGCTTGTGTATGTGTGTGTCTCTGTGTAGGGAGCAATGCTTTTTAGGCTAGTCACACTCACTACAATTCGAATGCCCTATTTTGGCAAGCCTGCTGATGTTATTCAGTTTGAAATATACCTTTGTGAAATGAATAGCCCAGTAATCTCTGTGACATGTCCTATAACTGTGTAATGCTGTAGTGTGATAAACTAGTTAGGTAAGAGTTCTAATCCCAGACATGGCTACTGTTTGAGTGTGTCTCTGTCTGTGTAGGAAGAAATGCTTTTTATTCTAGTCACACTCATTACAATTCAAATGCCCTACTTTGGCAAGCCAGCTGATGTCATTTACTTTGACATATACCTTTGGGAAAGAAGTAGACCAGTAATCTCTGTGGCACATCCTATAACTGAGTAATGCTGTAGTGCTATAAACTAGTTAGGTAGGAGTTCTAATCCCAAACATGGCGACTGTATGATGTGTGTGTCTCTGTCTGTGTAGGGAGGAATGCTTTTTAGGCTAGTCACACTCACTACAATTCAAATGCCCTACTTTGGCAAGCCTGCTGATGTCATTCACTTTGAAATACACCTTTGGGAAAAGAATAGCCCATTCATCTCCATGGCGTGTCCTATAACTGCGTAATGCTGTTGTGTGATGTAATAGTTTAGTAGTGGTTTGATTCCTCAGACATGGCAAGTGTGGATGTTTGTGTGTGTGTTTGTTTGTCTGTGTAGAGTGCAATGCTTTTGAGGACATTCACAGTTACTACAACCTCCATTGATCTACTTAGGCAAGCCTGCTGATGTCATTCCCAGTGAAATACACCTTTGGGGAAAGAGTTCTCCAGTAATCTCCGTGGTGTGTCTTATAACAGTGTAATGCTGTAGTGTGATATAGTAGTTTGGTAGGGTTTCTATTCCCAGGCATGGCAAATGTGGATGTTTGCATGCGTGTTTCTTTGTCTGTGTAGGGTACAATGCTTTGGAGGTCATTCACAGTCACTACAACTTCCATTGACCTTTTCTGGCAAGCCTGCTGATGTCATTCCCAGTGAAATACACCTTTGGGGAAGGAGTAGTCCAATAATCTCCATGGCATGTCCTATAACTGTGCAATGTGGTAGTGTGATAAACTAGTTAGGTAGGAGTTCTAATCCCAGACATGGCAAGTGTGTGTGTGTCGGTGTTTGTCATTCATATCCTGTGTGGAGGTGGCTGTGAGTGAGTAACAGCTGGACTCACTGAGCAGCGGGTTTTTCAAATCTCTTACATAGTGGCCGTATTATATGTCACAATGTCCACCTTACAAGGATAACAGATGTCAAATAGTCGAAAGGCTGAGGTGCCAATCCATACCCCTACATGTGACATCAAGGCCTGGCAAACAAAGTAAGAAACCCTTGTATTACCCAGAGAACACTCTCAACCCATGTCTCATACACAAACACACGTGCCTAGGCAACAACCGCTATGTTGGTAGTACCCTGCATATTGCCCAAAGATAGTAACCATGGTGTGATTGCAGTGGACTACAGAGGGCATGGCACCCTGTCCATCAGTACAATAGGCATGTACTTGCAGACAGTGCGCCTTCACTATGTTCCCCAGTGGACTCCTGCAACACCTGTGGTGCCATCAAATGTGACCCACAAAGGACATAACATGCCTTAAACACATGCCCTGTATGGACAGATGCCACTTGACACCAGGGAATGCCTGTATCATGCTATCAGTGTAGGTGCAGGGTCAACATGCTGTCCATTACCGGTTCCTGCCACATGAGTCCAGGGCTGGCACATCTGATGATAACAATCTGTGTACACAACATGGGCCAGACACCCCAGGTACAGTTCCACATGTCACTGTACATGCATGTGGGATGTGGGCACATCCCAGACACCGTCCATGTCATGGACTAAAAAACACATACATGGCAAGCATTGCACAGCACTGGCCACACACAATAGTAACCCAGGTGGTTGGATGGTGAATACAATACCCACCTGTGTGGGACAATCCAGACACTACACCTCTGAGCCACACTGCAGACCATTGTCATGTAGCCTGATGCCAAGGTATAGCTTCACCTAGCCTTGTATAGCCTTCTGGCACAGTCAACTACAACACACCCATAAAGCAATGCACCCATGCATGTCAGTACTGGCACCCTGTGTCTGTGTGTGTGGTCTATGATGCTTTCGACCATATTCACACCCAGTACAACTCCCATTGGCATATTGAAGCATGCTGACCTCACATACCCTTTGCCCATATAACCTCCGGATAACCCCAGTGGTGCATGTGATACCTGCACATTACTGTATTGTGGCAAACAAACTAGTCAGGAAGTGAATTCCTGACCCTGCCAAGTGTGTCAATATGTGTGAGTCTCTGAGAGAGTGTGGCTGTGTTGACCCTGATACCTGTTCATGTGGACAGGCACGTGTACTACACCTACTGTATTGCTACTATATCACTATTTTTGTAAAACAACCAAGTACTGAGCAGGAGTGAGAGTGAGAAAATAACAGAAGATAACAATCCAAACTGGGGGATGTGGGTGCTGTGTACACTGCCATTACACCATGATACACTTGGTATATGTCCCATGTACCACTTTATGGTAACCACTGTCACCATCAACCATACAGGTAACTGATACCACAATCCATCCCAGTTATGCATGTGCTGTGTGCAGCCTACCTGTAACACATTGGACACATGGTCAAGTTAGTTAGCACTGATAGGCCCAGGTCTCCTGGATGTGTGTCTGCCTATTATGTGTCTGTTAATGTGTATATGATGGTATGTCACACTATGTATTGTCCATATACTACATTTACATCCTCTATTACCATACTGTACATGTCTGGGGGTGTTCTGCATGTAACATGCAACCTGGAACACACCTCACCCTAAACACTGTGTGGTGTGTGCAATGAAAGCCACACAGTTCAGTAACACTACATACCTAGGTAGGGGTCTAGTCCTAGTGCTGCCAAGTAAGAGTGCATGTATGTGGATGGGTCTACATCAGGTTGCAGATTATACATATCACAGTGGGTCACCTGTCCATGTGGCACAGGCAATAACTGTTATACAAACCTGTGAAGTGTTCATTGTCAACTGTACCTTGGATATGTCACAGCCATGGTGTTACCACAGTGCCATACCCCTTGTGGAATATGATTTCAGACCATCCTCCTGCTGACACATGTACACCTACAACACAAATGGATAACATTATGGACACCACAATCAACCAGTGTTACTAACAGCTATAATGCATCATTGCTGGATGGCTACACTACCTGACATGTATGCATTAAACATTTCTCCTGACAACATGTTACACTGCAGTACATTGGTACAGTGTAGTGCAGTCACCGTGTGCATCAGAACCATATTAGCCTGTCCCTGCATCAATGTTATGGATGACAGAGATGTGGCACTGGTATCATCATATGCACAGGGTGTGTTGTTGGCTTGCCAGAGGCTGAGGGTGGGCCATACATTTGACACCATGTGTGTGGGTGAGGGGTGTAATGAGTTGAACTGGGCATGGTGATGTGGTGTGTGTAGGTATGGGGTTGCCCTAGGTGTGTTCGTATAGTGTGTGGCTATGCATGCACACAGTTCTGCCATGTGGCTTCCCTATACAGGTGTTTATGGACAGCTGCAGATGGACACACGGACTGTGCCTTCCAGGGGTTCCATGTGCACGTCCAAGTACAGGTCTCGATGTGCTACTCTCCCCTGATGATGACATATGTCTGCTGGAACCAGGTCCCTCCTGGGACTGGCTAGGACCATGTGCTTATGGTCCGCTGTAGTGTGGTTTGGACAGCGCCCCCCCCCCCTGCAGTGCTGGGGCTGGTAATACCACTACGGGAGTGTTTTGGTGTCCTAGCATGTCCACGTTGACTGCCAGCTGTTGGTGTTGCTGGTCTACGTCCATGCAGCCATTGCTGCACTCCCACCACATGTTCAAGCATGGACAAACCACGGTCGATGAGGCCCATCATCTCACCAAACCATCTAGTCATGACCTTGGTATGAGCATGGAGGGCACCAGAGAGTTCATGGAAGTTGTCACTTGCAGATTTGAGAGCAGCCCTCTGCAGCCTCAGGCCCTGTCTGGTGTACAGTTCCATAAGTGCTTGCACCCCCATGACAGCCTGAAACATGCACCTGGTGGTACCAGTTGCGGGGCTTCTGCCAGGGGCACAATGACCAGCGGCCCTACCATGAACACCCTGGGACATCTGCCTATGTGGTGCCTGGCCAGACATCTGGCTATGCCTGCTGTGACCAGACACAGTAGGCATGGATACCACACTCTCCTGTGCACTGCCACCAACTGCCAACTGTCCCTCCGCTATGGCCACTGGTGATTGGGTATGTATAGGCACTGAAACTGTGTGCAGGGTTGGGGTGGCTAAGAGGGGGATGTCAAATGATGGTGTTTCAGCCCCTGACAACCACACCTGTACTTCAACAGTACTATCATCATCTTCGATGTCTGTATGGACACCATCATCACATTGCATGCAGGATGGATGCTGACTCACCTTGCCATCTGTGGGGGAAAACAAGAAACACACTTTAAGACCTGTATAGCATTGCATAACAGTACACACACACACACACACACACACACACACACACACACACACACACACACACACACACACACACACACATTCCACCTTAATACCTACCTGTCTGTGAAGTTACAGACAGTCCCACGTTTATTCCCATAGGTTCCCCATCCTGCATCACACTGGGTAACATACACTCATTAATACCACTCATTAACATTTCATTCCTCTAAATGCCTAGACAAGAGATCACAACACAAGACCTGTTACTCCATTACCGCCTTGACCTGATTGGAGTAGTTTTACATGGCCTCAATGCTGTCATTCAGTGTTCACCCTGTGTATGCCCGGACATCATGAGCATAGCCCTTATATGTGAGGGGCTACTATGTTCACTCCATAATGTCACACACTCGAGTGTCATGTGTAAATATTACTCAGTACATGCCAGATATGCTGTTCAATCAACCTATCATGTGACAACTGTAATATATGGATACACTCCCTGGTGTTGTCTAGTAATTCTCCAATGCATCTATAGTGCTACATATGTGGGTTGTCGGTCACCTCTCTGCTGAATGTGATATTAAGGGTATACCTGGTGTCTACTTTCCCTCCCCATGCATGTTCCATGCTACAGACCTTATTATACTATCAGCTGTCCTGTGATTACATATCAGACAAGTATTCCTTTTGTGTCATGTGTCAGTCCATGTCCATGTACTGCATGATCCCAAAGGGAAGTACTGCCACATGAACAACCCCATAGTCACACATGTGCATACATGGACACCCACACAAACATAAACACATGCACACACACATCCAACATGCATCAACCTCCCTCCACTTCACCAGAGTGAACCTACAGACACAATAACGACACACACACACACACACACACACACACACACACACACACACAGGTGAGTTTGCACAGAGATAGTACACACAGTCCTACCATTACCCATCTGTCAACATGCATAACATATGGTACACAACAGCATGCAGTGCAGCTATAGTCAATCCATGATAGCAACAGTATACATGTGTGTGATGCATAGACTGTGTTAGTAGGTGATGCCCCTTCCCCTGGATACCACTGCACCTATGTACACAGTATTGCTGTGCACCTGTTCTGCACCCTGTCATGTACTGTGCACCAAACCTCACAGGTGTACAACCCATTGCTGAATGTGTAGTACTGTGTCAGTTATGTCAGCTCTAAGTCTCACAGTGCTTATGTGTTTTTCAGCAACACATACCTTGGATGATATGTGGACAGATGTCATTTGTGAATGCCTGATGTCTGGTTTACAGATCTCAACATCAGCGACCATGTATGACAAATCCAATACTATTACACTGACAACTGTCAGATCATACCATGGCAATGAGGAGTGTACACACCCTTTTTGGTATGATGCACCCTTCCTTGATCTGCCATGGGATCACATCACCACATATATTAACAGTACATGAACCTGATATGTGACATATGTT
Source organism: Protopterus annectens (assembly GCF_019279795.1). NCBI lineage: Eukaryota > Metazoa > Chordata > Ceratodontiformes > Protopteridae > Protopterus > Protopterus annectens. The sequence goes on along the minus strand of NC_056734.1, from coordinate 747,325,944 downwards.
CTGTACAGTCACATGCAGTATCTACGAAATGTGTTAGGTGTGCAGATGCTGACAGTGATGCATACACTCCATCTGTGCATGTGTGTGCACACCCTTATCATGATGGTTTGTTGCACCTATTGTTATATGTACTACAGCAGCCACTATTCCTGGCAGGGGTATACTAGCATGGGCCATCTGCATTTGCCAGTGTATGGTCAGTCTGCCCTACACATGTCCCCCAAATCTGCTTGATTGCACAGTCTAATCATGTGCACATCCCTTGGTGTTCACACACTGCCGTCACTATTGCTGTGGGGGTAGGGTTAAGTCTGCCACAGGTCCTGAACATGACTGTTTGCAGATACATCCATTCTTAGCATCCTTAGGATCCTTGCTGCAGTGTACTGGTGTGTCATGCTGACAACCCCTCCCCACCTTCAGCCTTTTTACAGATGCTTGACAAGTATGGCCTACACATGTGTGTCAGTTTGCAGTGTCCCATACACTGAACACCATGTGTTACATCCTAGTCCCAGCTAATAATGTGGACCACAGTAATACTTTACACCATAATTAACATCTGTAACAGTTGCCATTGTAATACTGGTATATACACTGTTGTTGCACTGTAAAAGGGTGATGTTTCACACATGTCCCAACTGTAGGCCATGTGTCCCACCATTATTTTAATCCCTGTGGACACATTTCATAATGACAGGATGTTAGTTATCTTGCAGGTGTCTGACATACCCTTCCAATACCCCATCATGGTAATCACTGTGATGCAGTGCATTTAACAGCAACAATACATGAACATGTACAGCATGCATTATGGTAGGTGTGTTAGATGTGTGCATGGAATATACCATAGCCATTACATGTCCAGTGTATTGGCAAGCATCAACATAAACCATAAACCATACTCACCATCTACAGACTGCTGCCTTGGTGGTATACCGGAGGGACCTACATAAGAGTGTGAGAGGTGCAAAGTCAGTGGCCACAGCTGTGGCATTGCTACAGGATGGGTGCAGCATTACAGTACATCAACAGTACAAGTCCGCAATACTACCACTTATGCACATCTGTTTATTACTACTATGCAGCAACAAACTATATATATGACATGTCAGATATGCATGATCTACCTGTACAAATGTGGATGCATACGCGACAGTGGTCTACTGATGTGCCTTGTGGCCTTACCTGCATGATCTTCTTCCGGTGTGTGGGTAGCACCCACATCCACAATGGTGTCTGTCAGTTGTTGGCTGTGCAGATGGGCATGTGCCACGAGGCTGGTGAGGAGCTCCTCAACACATGTCAGGGGAGGATAGATGACATGACCCCCCATTTTGAGGTGATCCCCCGGATTACAGCAGCAGGCCGACAGGCATTGAGAAGCAGGTCAGAACAATGATGCCGGACCTGCTCATAACTGCGGTTATGCAGTCCAACATCATTGAACCTGTGGACTAGGTTATTCCACAGGGTGGTCCACTCCTGCTGCTCATGGACAGCCCAGCCAAACAGGACAGGGTAGTGCTGGACGAGATAGTTCAGCACTATGTCATTTTCAGCCGCTGAATAAGCAGGTAAGCATCCATGTGACATCTTGTCTGAAAGACATAAAGATGGAAACAGGTCTGAGTAACTCATACAGCAAGGTTACAATAGTTCTTAATACACATCTCTGTCACTGCCCCCCCCACCATATCAGCGACAACAAACTGTTCACACAACTCAATAGGTATGGCTATAGCTTACCTACCAGTGGACATATATTGTATTGTACCACACTTTGTGCAATGTGTTTGTAGCCATGGTCCCTGTGTGGACACTATCATTGCCAGCCTGTTACAGACTATTCACCTGCATGCCATTATCAGAGCCACTATGGTTCCATATATGCATGTGATATGCTTTCTATGTGATTGCTGCACATCTGACATTCTGTGTTATTGGGGATATCTATGCATGCTATTGGACATGTTCCAGGATTATGTAGACTATTACTACCTACATATGTTCTATAACAATGATACAATGGCATATTTAGGGAATATTTGCCAGCAGAACCTCATCTGGCCATGTTACCAGGCCACATCACATGTGGTACCCACCCTGGGACTTCCTCATGTACTAGTCCAGCACTACCTTCAGGTGGAACCACCTCAGGGGATGTTGCCCCCCCCGGAGGCACACACAGACATGATCCTGTCACCCAACGTCAGGTCCAGGGTCTGTTCCATAGCAGGCTCCACAGGCACATGTGGGTTGTACTACATCACCTTGAGGCACCCAGCACACATTCACAGGGTCCACATGCTCCTCCTGCTCAGCCTCCAGGCCAGGCACCTTCAGGGCCGTGGACTGCTGTTGTGAGTAGCAATGGATGGGAGGCTTGTTCCCATTGTTTCCATATGGGGGCCCATGGGGCTTCCACATCACAGACCACACATGCCATCCATTGTATTTACCACCACATATGTCACATACCACCCCTGTAGGCTGTCCTCTATATCTACCAACCCGGACCACCTCCACAAATATACCTGCCATACTTCCCCATATTCCCATATCTATCATTTTCTTTAACCATAGCCTTAAGAATATCCAGTCCACATCTGTTAAATATATCCAGTAATTAATTATGAAAATCGCTATCAGGTATTACATTGTTAGAGTATTTTCTAAACCTTAACCCTTAGGAACCATACCATCCAAAATACATTGTTTGAGATATGAACTGATTGAAATGTGAACTACAGAAGGATATTGAGGTTTTAAATGAGTGTATTAAAGATGATTTAATCCATTCTATTCCCACTGAACAAAGTAAATATTATAATATAATGGCTGAAATTGATGAGAAATGTGATGATTTGATAAAAAAGAAATTGAAGAAGTTAGAGAGAGACCTAAATGAATACAAGAATAAATTGAGCTACCCCAAACCTAAGTACATTCATAGGACCTGGGAAACAGGGGGTAGGGACCAGGCGAAGTAGGTAGTTCAAAACAATGATGTACAAGTAGGTGAACGTATGAATGAATTAGATGATTTTAATGAACCCCCACCTTTGAGGAGATCTGAAAGAATAAAGAATATGGATAGCCACAGTTATAATCAAAGACAGAATTTTTGGAGAGGGGGGAGAAGGGGGAGGGGGAGATACTAAATATTTCAAGTATCCCTCACCCTGACTTGGAAAGTGACAACATGATTAAGCAGGATAAAAACAATGTATATAGGTTTACAAAGGATGGCTTCAGTATATATAACTTCAGTGGAATTGAACTTAAAAACAAACATTTTAGCCTTCTATATATAGGTATGAATTTCATACCATTAAGAAAGGGAGACATAGCTAAAAGTTTGATGGATGTGAAGATGTTTACTAGGAAAGTGAATGTAGAACTATTATTCCCACAGGACAAGGTTATTAATCAAGGTAATGAGATAAAGAAAAAAGTGTGTTCAACCTCCCCTTACATCCACAGATAAAAAATTTTGAACTCATGGTGGAAAAAGAAATAAGAGAAGGCTTTTCTAAGATAAAATATAGGGCCAACTTGACACCAATGAAAACAAAGTTTTAAATGAACTAAGGAATAATAAAAATGTAAGGGTTATAAAACCCGACAAGAGAGGGGGAACATTACTTATGGACAACTTGATATACGAAGGAAAAATGAATGAAATTTTAATGGATGCCACTAAATATAGGGTTCTTATTAGATGACTGAAGACACATTCTATCGAATGCATCTTGGTCGAACTTAAAACAATGAAAAGGCAAAATAACGAAGCGGCTTTTAAGCAAATTCTTTCCCAGGGAAAGAATTTGCTTGGCTCCTTTACCATTTTCGCACGGTATCTCTGAGTTGATATATTTAAGTAGGGGTATGTGGTGGGTGAAGCCCCCCACTTTATGTATAATTTCAATTTTTTTTTTCTTTTTTTTTTTAAAAATCGTTGTTCTGAGCTTTCGAGATTGCAAGCTTTCGTTTACATGGGGTTGATTATTCATTGTTCGTTTTTTATGTGTTCGATGATATAATATAGACCCTAAATATACAAGCGTGTCAATGAATTAAATCAAAATAGCATATAGTAGAATAGATCTGGCCTTAGAAGACATGTTGGAAGGATTAATAGACCAAAAAACATTACATTTTCCCAAGGAGGACAAGCCAAAAATTCTCTCCATATTTGGAATCCCTAAAACACACAAAAATGGGTTGGATCCACCTCTGAGACCTATTGTCTCATCAGAAGGATCCAAAACTTTACCTTTAGCTAAATACATTGATTTTAAATCAAAAAGTATTTGGTTAAAGAGGAAAAATATTTTGAGGGATTCATGGGATTTTTTAAGAGAAATAAAAGGGGACCTATTCAGAGATGACATTTTGTTTTTAAGTATTGATTTAGTAGATCTTTTTTCTAGCATTCCTCATTCAGAAGGTATTAAATTACTAGAGGAAATTATTTTTAATGAAAAAGACCTGACCCATAATGATTGTTTGACATGCTTACAGTTGATGAAACTGGTTTGAAAATATAATTTTATACATTTTAAAGAGGAATTTTACCACCAAATAAAAGGAATACTGATGGGGGCAGCATGTGCCCCTACCTACGTGAACTTAATCTTTGCCATATGGGAAGAAGAGGTTGTTTTAAAATCAGTTTATTAGGAATGCTGGTCTATGCATAGAAGGTTTTTAGATGATATATGTATTTTATGGGTTGGTCCAGACAACAAAGTACAATAATTTTTAAGTTTTTTTAAATAGTAGTACCTCCTTTTTACATATCACACACAAAGTCTCCCAAGAAAGACTACAATATTTGGATGTGGAGATATATAAAGAAAATACAAAATTTAACTCTAAGGTATACAGAAAAAGCACATTTTCAAATTCATACCTGCACTTTAACAGTGCACATCCTTGGCATTACAAAAAGAATATAGTGAAGGGTCAGTTTGTAAGATCAGCAGGATGACATCACATGATAAAGATTTTGAAAAGGAGGTGCAGACCTTAGAGATATTGTTTAGGGCCAGGAAATATCCAGAGTTTATGACTGAAAAAACTGAGAAGGAAGTATGGGAAGGGAGAAAGGATAGGTTCAAACCCATTCTAGGTGTTAACCTTGAAAACGATAGGAACAAACAATATGAAGAACAAAACTTTGGAAGGGCACTGGTTTTGGAATATAAGGCCTGTGTCAACATGATAAGAAAAGTCATGGAAACTGAATGGAAAAGGTTTACAAGTTTTACAGACTTAGACAAAATATCAAAGGGCAACTTAAAAATTGTCTACAAAAATTCCCACAAACTAAATAAATTAATAGAAAATGATTATGGGCAAGAGAAAAAAGTATGAGAAGGAATGGAACATACAAAATGTTGACACTGTTCACAATGTACATATGTATATAATAAGTAAAACATAGTTGTAGAAGGGAGGGATTTTGGTTCTTCTTCTTCTTTCGGCTTTTCCCTTTTAGGGGTCGCCACAGCGGAACTCCAGTCCGCTAATGATTGGCAGTAGATTTTTACGGTGCCGAGGTGCTAGCCCAATGCCCAACCCTCAACGAAGGCACACCCATTCACACATGTCTTTCGAACGCCACTTGACCGCGGGGAGGACATGCAGACTCCACACAGATGGAGCTCCAGCCGATAATTGAACGGAAGAACCTCTTGCTGGGAGGCAACAACGCTACTGCTGCACCACCGCGGCTCAGAATAACTAAAAAAATGTACAGAGAAAAAAAAGATTAAGTACTGAGGAATGTGGCCTCTCCAGTGGTATACAGGGATAAAGCCCAGGTCACCTAGTTTCAATTATTGGCTCGGGCATATATCTCTCAATTGTTCAGAATTTTGCAGAACATCCATATTTTTGCCTCATATTTTTAGTCTGTTTCTCATAAAATCTGTGTTTTTTCTGGCAAATCAGTAAACAATGACAGACATTTGAGTTTCAGACTTAATATCCTTCAGAAAATACATGCTAAAACAAAATCTGACATTGTAACAACTTTCTAACTTTAAAAGAGCAATATTTAAAATATGTCCCAAATTTTAGGTCTTTATCTCTGCATTAGCCTTTGTCCAGAATCTGCTTGGGCAACTGACAGTGTCAGGGAGGGAGGGACATCACCATCCTGGAGGGGACAGTTATTACATGAGCATCTCCTACAATGATTCTTGGTGGAGGCCACAGATGTAATTTAAGAGGCGTGGTGCAATGAGGAGTCAGAAGGTGAACACGGTTGAGCTGCTGCAGAGGCAAGGCAATACACAGCACTATTCTCATTGCACGCAGGCCCCTCGAATGTAACCACAGGCAACTCGAATGTAACCACAGACACTGAGAGGGAGGGGGACATGTGTAGGCCATATGAAAAAAAAACAGCTAATTTAATGACATTGTGACTTCCCTCGTGACACCCTTAAGATTTACACTAACCCCAGGAAAAAAATTAGTAATAAGCAGGGGCTGAATGGAGCAGCTGGTAGAACACGTACTGGGATAGCTGTATGGATAAAGAAGGAACCAAAAAAAAAGGACTGAAAAATAATCACACTCTACATAAATGCTGAATTTCAGGCAAAAAGTCAAAAATCAAAAAAGGAAGCATGATGCTGTTTTCTTCAGACCCTATCATGGAGTGTGGCAAAAGAAGAAAAACTGCAGCATATTGTAACTGTGTTATGTGATATGTAGCAAGAGATTTCCTGGCAACCTGGTAAACTTTGACTGCTCTGCTGAGTTGTCCTAATGTGTGTGGCATCAGTGCTGTCGGTAATGAAAATAATTTTACAACTTTGATTCCAGTGGTCTAAAATATTTAGCAGTATGTCAAATATGCTCCAGTTTTTACACTGGAAAAACTGAAAGGAAATTTAAGAAAATAATATATGCGCATTATTATGACATATGCTCTAAAAAAGAGACCAAAGCTTTTTACAAACACCAACAAATCTGTACAAATGCCCATTACTTATTTTTTGTTCTAGAAAGGGTTATGAAGGATATAAGAGGGGGGTTTTGGGAAGAAAGTATTGAGTATAGGGAGCCATGGTGGCAAGTGACTTTACAAGCAAATGTATTACCAGGCTTAAATGAGAATATTTCCATAGCTCCCTTATTAAAATTAAGAGCTGCTAAATTGTAAATTATTATGTATTTTCATAAGACATTCTAACTTTACATGGTTTTACAAATGTTTTTTTCAAACACCTTCCTTTGGCACACATCCCTATGCTTCAGTTTATTCAAACAGATACAATCTTTGTAAGTAAAAGGGAACATGAGTGGTTTTATCATTTTGGAACTTGCCTGTAGTACTAGCTTTTAGCCACAAGATGAAGCATTAAGATTATGAATAAACATGCCCAATGACTAAATATGATTTTAGGGTATTAATAAGTATTTTTTTACAAGGAAAGGGATTATTTATTTACAATTATTTAAGGTTTTTAATCTGTTAAAAGTGATTTTTATCTATTTACTTGTATTTAAATAAACAAAACATATTTATTCTTTTATAATTTTGCTTTGCTTAATTGATTGTTAAATGTGTCATTGTAGGATGATATATAAGTGCATTTGTAGGATGATATATAAGTGCATTTTATGTTTTCAGTCCGCATCTGATGAAGTTTGTGATGAACGAAAAAGTATTGTATTTGTGAAGACTTAATCTGCTTTAAGAATGTCTGTTTTGGTTGAATAAACACCCTTCACTGTCAGTTGGCTGGTGGTCTTCGTATCCCTTGCCACCATTTGTAGTTTTTCAGTATTTCTTGCACCTTGGTGAAATTTTTTTTATATTTTTTTAGATATTACATATATATATATATATATATAAATATATATATATATATATATATATATATATATATATATATATATATATATATATATATATATATATATACATACCTATATATGTGGTACATTCAGACATCAGGTCCACAATCTCAAAACTCGTTTTTGCACAGCTGCACTGTTCTGCCTTGTTACAACACAGACAGGTGCCACATATGGACACAGCCTAACATTAGGGGGGTATATATAGGGCCAGATTGCAGGTATCCCTATTACACACCTATGGCATTTCAGCATGCTACAATACATGTTAACCTGAGTGTCCTGCAAGTGGTGGGCTGTGGAACCCATGTGTCCATCATTATGGCATTACTTCCACCACCAGCTATTGGCCACAGTAATATATATCCTTTCCATTACACAACACACTATGATGGCTTACATCTTGTCAGTCAGTGCTGCTCTACACAGTTGACGGGTATGGCCCACTACCCACTGGGACAGACTCTAATGTCCATAGCAGTTGTTCAGCTGAAGATCATTACAACAGCAACACCTGATGGCACATGTATATCATTCCACATCATCTACCCCAGTATTATGGACCAAGTACTACAGTTAATTACATGCTTATATTCTTCACATATATGTTGTGGGGATGAGGTCTGTTGTAGATAGTATCCTTGTAGGAGGTAATTTTGTTTCACTCCTTAGCCTGCTTCCTTTGTTTCTTTTTTGGTGTCGCTGTGGTTCAGGAGCTGTTGTATGTTTTCTGTTTTTCTCTTTCACTTTCTTTCTCTGCATCTCTCTCTCTCTCACTCTCTCTCCATTAAATGGATTAAGCTGCTTGATATAGATTGGAGTATGGCATTTGTGGGTGATGCACTGATCAGGTGATGGCCTCTGCACCAATCAGTGTCCTCCACGTGCTACCTGCATGCAGCATGCTGTGTAGTACTTCCAATTACCACTGTCATGGCAACCCACTACTATAAATCCCTACATCATGTGGGCATGGTCCCTTTACCTTTCTTGTATGGTGAACATCCTTCCTGTGTGTGGGCAGCAGTGTTATAAACAGCAGGTAGCAATACCTCTTACAAGAGGACTTGCACACTTAGGCCAGCTACATATTTGTATGAGGTTCCAGAACCACAAACAGAGACTGTGAGTACTGTTGTTGTATGCATTGTATAGCACCAGTGTTTCAGGGTTTGTGTGTACATACTAGTTTAACATGGACTGCAGTCTGTCTGCATAGCTCTCAACTGTGTGCCTATCCACTTGATGGCCAGAGGTGTGCTTGTTATGTTTTGCCTATCCACCACACAGGTCTTTTGTCAGATATATCACTGGCTGTGTGTGTGTGTTGAGTGTTATCAGTACATGGCTGCATCCATTTGTGTTTCTGACTTCATATTCCTGACTAAGGGTATGTTGCAAACTATCCTGTAACACCAGTGACTTGCTTAGTGTATGACAACACTCTTTCACATATGGGCCTGTGTTCCAGTCTCTGTCCTCCACCTACATACCAGGCTTTGTACATATGACATGCAGTCAGGGGTTGTTATGTAGTGGTCTGTGAGTATGT